>NW_024064924.1:547068-554120 GCF_009727055.1 Benincasa hispida | reverse complement strand
ATGAAATTAAGGCCATTCCTGTAATAAGAGAATTTGAATATTTCCAAAAGAGCTACCGGGTTTACCACTGAATTGAGAAATAGAATTTTGTATAGATCTAATTCCCGGAGCTGAACCAATATCTAAAGCACCATATAAAATGGCACCTGCGGAATTAAAAGAACTCAAAATATAGTTACAAGAATTGCTAGATAAGGGATTTATACGCCCTAGCGTGTCTCCATGGAGAGCACCTGTTTTATTTGTTAGGAAAAAGGATGGATCAATGCGTTTATGTATAGATTATCGGGAGTTGAATAAGTTGACAATAAAGAATAAGTATCCACTCCCACGCATTGATGACCTATTTGACCAATTACAAGGAGCCTCAGTATTCTCCAAAATAGACTTACGATCTGGATATCATTAACTACGAATCAAGGAGTCGAATATACCCAAGACTGCTTTTCGAACAAGATATGGGCATTATGAATTCGTTGTGATGCCCTTTGGATTAACGAATGCCCTCGCAGCCTTCATGGACTTGATGAATAGAATTTTTAAGGACCATCTTAATAACTTTGTTATCGTATTTATAGATGATATTTTAGTCTATTCCAAGTCAGAGGCAGAACATGAAAGAAAAACATCTTAGGGACGTTCTTTCTATAAAAGAAATGAAAAGTTGTATGCCAAATTCTCCAAGTGTGAGTTTTGGGTGCGACAAGTTGCCTACCTAGGGCATATTGTAAAGCAAGAAGGAATCTCAGTGGATCCTGCTAAGATTGAAACGGTTATCAACTGGCCTCGCTCAACAACAAGTCAGCGAGGTGCAAAGCTTCCTTAGATTAGCAGGATATTATAGACGATTTGTGAAAAACTTCTCAAGTATAACATTACCCTTAACTAACCTTACTAAGAAGAATAATCCTTTTGTTTGGAACCAAGCATGTGAGCAAAGCTTCTAGGAACTAAAAGAAAAGTTGACCACAACCCCTATTCTCACCATACCTGATGAATCAGGGGGTTTAACTGTGTACAGTGACACATCGAAGAAGGGGCTTGGTTATGTATTGATGCAACACGGAAAGGTAATAGCATATGCTTCAAGATAACTAAAACCTTATGAATAAAATTATCCCGTTCATGACTTGGAGTTAGTTGCCGTAGTCTTTGCTTTAAAAATATAGAGACATTACTTATATGGGGAAAAGATCCAAATTTATATAGATCATAAAAGCCTTAAGTACTTCTTTACTCAAAAAGAGTTAAATATGAGGCAACGAAGATGGTTAGAATTAGTCAAAGACTATGACTATGAGATCCTCTATCATCCAGGAAAACCTAACATTGTTGCTGATGCTCTTAAGCAGAAAGTTAGCTCATACAACAACTCTAAGTACCATCTTCAAATACATAATGGATGACCTGGAAAGAGCTGAGATCTCACTAATACCAGACACCTTCACAACTCGAATAACACAGTTAATTGTAAGACCTGAATTAAGGCAAAGGATAATTGATGCATAACAGATAGATAAACACATAAACAAACAACTGCAGTCAGAAAATGGAGAAACCAATCAATTCTCTACAGCCCGAGACTCTGCACTCCTCTATCGTCGGTGTCTATGTGTACCAGATGATGAAGAAATCAAGAAAGAACTACTAAAGGAAGCTCATGAATCATGCTTTTCAATATATTCTAGGAGTACCAAAATGTATCGAGACTTGAAAGCACATTACTAGTGGTGTAACATGAAAAAGGATATAGCTGACTATGTAAGTAAATGTTTGGTTTGTCAACAGGTGAAAGCTCTACGACAACAACCACAAGGAATCCTTCAGCGTCTAAATGTTCCAGAATGGAAATGGGAGCATATTTCAATGGACTTCATCTCAGGACTCTCGAGAACTGTTAAAGGCCATAACATGATTTGGGTGATTGTAGATCGACTCACCAAATCGGCTCACTTCCTACCATGCAAGACTACTCAGACTACGGAAGCACTAGCTCAAATGTACTTAAAAGAGGTCATTCGATTACATGGAATCCCAGTATCAATTGCTTCAGATCGAGACCCTCGTTTCGTCTCCAAGTTCTGAAAAAGTTTACAGAAAGCAATGAGCACACAGCTAAATTTCAACACAGCCTTCCACCCACAAACTGATGACCAAACAAAACGATTTAATCAAATCCTAGAAGACATGTTGAGGGCATGTACTTTGGATTTTACTGGAGCATGGGATTCGCAGATACATCTTATAGAATTTGCTTATAATAATAGTTATCAGGCGATAATTGGTATGGCTCCCTTCAAAGCCTTATATGGAAAGAAATGCAGATCCCTTGTACACTGGGATGAAGTCGGGGAACGAACACTACTAGGACCTGAATAGGTGCAGCAAACATCAGAGTCAATTAAGCTAATTCGGCAAAGAATGCGAACAGCTCAAAGCAGACAGAAGAATTATGCTGATAACCGTCGAAAAGAGCTGGAATTCAAAGTAGAAGATCACGTATTCCTAAAGGTAGCACCAATGAAAGGCATTATGCGTTTCGAATGAAAAGGAAAGCTTAGCTCTCGCTTTATTGGACCCTTTGAAATATTAGAACGTATTGGCCAAGTAGCTTATCGACTAGCATTACCACCTACCATTTCTACAATACAAATGTCTTTCATGTATCAATGCTTTGAAAATACGTGTTTGACCCATCACATGTAGTAAGTTATGAACCTCTACAAATAAGTGAAAAATTGGAATATGAGGAGACTCCGGTTTGCATCCTAGCAAGAGAGAAGAAGTCGCTTCGTAATTGGGAAATAAGTTTAGTGAAGGTTCTCTGGAGAAATCAACAAGTAGAAGAAGAAGCTACATGGGAACGAGAAGAAGAGATGAAAGTCAAATACCTTTATCTTTTTAAGAACCAAGAAAATTTCGAGGACGAAAGTTCTTAAGGGGGAAAGAATGTAATGACCCAGATTTGTACGCATACAGAAAATTAAATGTCAAACATTAAGCATGACGAAATATGTTTAGAGGGGTAATAAATGTAATACCCTAACCCTAACTTAGAAAGCAGGAAAACAAATAAAATATATAATTAAGAATTAAAAATATATAAATTTAATAGAAAAATCGGGTGGAAATTTAGAAGGGGAAAAATAGGAAATTTATTCAATATCCAAAAATAATGAATAAGGGAGTAGAATCAGGGAGGATTAATTAGAAGTTGGATGCTAGCTAATTCAGGAGACAACGGGCAGTAGATAACTTTTTGTTTGGGCACTGCTCATTGGATGAATTAGAGGTGAATTAATTGCCCATATACTCTTAAAATTTGAAAGAGTTAAAAAGAGGAAGTGGAATCCACAAGCAGTAAAAGCAACCACGNATATTGATCCATGCAAACACTCTCTGAAGGGAGTTCGCTCCTAAGCACGACCCAAAGCCCTGCATGGACCTCACGATGTGAACTCTTAGGGACGCTAGAGCTAAAAGTACGCTACTTCTCTCTAGCTGAAGTGTTCTATAACGGTTTAGGGTATAAAAAAATACTTAGAGATATATTTATGCTAAATTAAACATATCCTAAGTCTAGGTGATAGATCCATGTATAACTCTTATACTGGATTTTAACCTATGATGTCTAGGTGATAAACAAATTTTATTACCTCACATCTCTCACGCATGCTCATTAAAACTAGGGTTATTTGACTTAGACGCCAGTTTGATCTCCAGGTACGAGGTGTTCCATAAACCGTATCTTAAGAACCCCCAACCTTAGACAAGATCTCCCCGGGTAAGTAAATAACTTTTTGTTTAACAAGTAATCGACCTATTCTAACTCTTTCGAAAAGTCGATTGAAATTGCACCAATTTAATCCTTGGTGAGCATGCAACTTTTACCTTTGTTATAGATTTTAAAGTCTAGGTTATTATATAATAATTATAAAATAAAATTATAACCATTATAAACCTAGAATCATACCTCTATAACATACATTCATACTTAATGATCATGCTTTAATATAACACTTTATATTAAAAAAAACTTAACATGCATACTATATACATTATAAAAATTATAACATATATTAAATGCATGTACATGTTTACCTATGGTGGGATTTTAATTCTATATGGCATATTATATGCACAACAAGATTTAAAATTTAATTAAAACATACATCAACATGCATAATTAATTAAACACCCTAAAATGGATTGGTTTTGACTCTTAAATTAAGCTAACAACTAATTATTACAATAATAATTTGGTGTAGTACAAAAAACCGCTCTTGAACTAGTTTCAAACACTCAAACCGGCCCAAAAAACTCCAAAAACCAGGTTGAACTGGTCAAACTGGCTCAACCAGGTCAAACGGACCGGTCCAGACCATTTTCACCGGTTGGTCAACAGGCGCTGGCACAGTCAACAGAAGCAGACGCGGGGCAGATCGACAGAGGCGGAGCGGGCACGCGGGCGGCGAACCGGGTCGGCACACGACATGCGGGTCGTGCTAGTCAGATCCGAGCGGGGTAATGTGTGAGCAATTAGGTTCGGAGAATTCTCTCGGGTTGGGTCTAGGAGTAATCTGTCAGGTCTGCGAGCAAAACCGGGTCTATAAGCTTTTTTTTCTTCATTTTGAAGTTGTCCTCTTTCCCGGAATCGAGCAATTACATCCTAATTTCAACTCTAATGACTCTAGCAAATTTACAGACCCTTTTTCACACATTAATACTCATAAACATGTGAGCAATTACAAATTAATACTACAAAAAAAAAATTGAATTTAATTGCCAAAACCTAAAAACCATTTTAGTTTCCAATCTCAATTTTATCTAATAAATTGATACCCACCACATGCAATTGAGAAAAATTAAAACATGCTCTGATACCACATGATGGAAAAATAGGCATGCGCAACGGAAAAGAGAATCAATTTTACTCTAATTGCACAAATAAAACATGCAACCCTAAATAAACTAATTCGGGTTATTTTGAAATATTACGTTTGAAGCTCCCGAAGCTCATCTATATCCGCTCGAACATGAACCGAAAATTCACTAGAGCTGACCTACTATCCTCTTGACTCAAAACAGGGTTGTGGGACCCGATGGATGAAGAACCCGAGAGAGAGAAAGAAAGAGATGGAAATAGAAGAAGGGATTTTGGGTTGGGTTTGAGTTCTTTTTTTAGCCCAATTTTAGAAAACTATTTTGGCAAAAAGTCCAAAAGTTTTAAACCAAAATAACAAGCCCATATTTATAGAAAAGGGCCATGCAAAATTGCATGAAATAACTTCATAAAATCCCAACACCTAGAATCCACTATCTAAGTGGGTTTAATATCTCCACTATAAGCCAACACCTAGCCCACTATTTTGTTAGTGAAATTATCCAACAAAAGTTTGGATTTTCCCACTAACTTTAGTCAAAGGGCAAAATAATCATTTGGTCAAAGTCAAACTTTGACCAAAATGTCAACATTTTGACTTTTTATGATTTTTTCCGTGTTGACTAATGTTGACCTCCCGAGCATGAATCCGCATTCATTTTCTCGAAATTCAAATCACATTTGAATATAAGGTCGGTCAAAGTGTGACTTTTCAAAGTCAAAAGTCAACTCTTTGACTTTTTACATCTTTGACCATTTCCATTATTTTCGAGCTTTCGAATATGAATGTATTCGTATTTTTTATATTTAAATCACATTTAAATATTAAAGCTGTATTTCTAAACTAAAAAACCGACCACTATATCACATATACTTGTCGATTTCTCTCTCTTCACCTAATTCGAACAATTCGAATTATTCTATCATACTGTTCTGAGTTCATTCCATATGAGCTAGTAGGGGAACTGAATGGACCTATAGATCATGGGCTCCAATGATCCGAGATAAGTTGGCTAAACTCTTTAGATAGAGCTAATCAACATTCGTTAACTCATGGGTCATTCCACTATAGTCCCGTAGTTGCACTCCCCTCACTATAGATATATTTGTGTTCATATGATATAACCATGATTAGTAAGCTAATCCTTCACAGGTTGTTCATAATCTCGGCTGGGTCATAAAAACCTTTTTACCCCCGAGACTACATCTTATTCCTTAAGTTTTACTGATCCTCTAATGAACAATTGGTTTAAGGTCCAACCTATAAACCGAACCCCTCTCGGGCCAATGAGAGGGTGGGGCCCCTGTTTCAAGACCTGGATTCAGTACCAAAGAGAACAACCTATCTACTATCCCTATAACGGGTAGGAGTGAATTCTTTCTTGTACCCTATGTTTCCAGCAATCCACCTGATCTTACCCTTGAAATGGGAGGCTTATTGAGCCAGCGATAATGAGCTGCCCTCACCTATGTAGATCTAAGGATAATTCCGAGTGAATATGTAATGACCCAGATTTGCACGCATACAGAAAATTAAATGTCAAATATTAAGCAGGACAAAATTTTGTTTAGAAGGGTGGTAAATGTAATACCCTAACCCTAATTTAGAAAGCAGGAAAACAAATGAAATATATAATTAAGAATGAAAAATATATAAATTTAATAGGAAAATCGGGTGGAAATTTAGAAGAGGAAAAATAGGAAATTTTTTCATTATCCAAAAATAATGAATAAGGGAGCAGAATCAGGGAGGACGTTAGCTAATTCAGGAGACAACAGACAGTAGATAACTTTTTGTTTGGGCACTGCTCATTGGAAGAATTGGAGGTGAATTAATTGCCCATATACTCTTAAAATTTGAAAGAGTTAAAAAGAGGAAGTGGAATCCACAAGTAGTGAAGGCAACCACGTGTGAAAACTAGCGAGATATGAGAGATAGTGGGAGAGAGCGGGAGCGGGAGCGAGAGCGAGAGCGAGAGCAAGAGCGAGACCAGCGAAAGCGAGACCAGCGAAAGCGAGAGCACGACCAGCGATAGCGAGAGCGAGAGTCGTGAGAGCCAAACCAGAGAGAAAGCTGGAGAGAGCGAGATTCTGAGAACAAAGAAGCGAAATTTGGACAGAAGCGTGGATTATGCGTTGAATTTGGCCACGATCTTATAGATTATACATA
>NW_024064924.1:454528-542178 GCF_009727055.1 Benincasa hispida | reverse complement strand
CATTTTGTACCACCACGCTAATGTTTTATGGATCCTGGTGTTTTGATAAATAAACTTTTTATATAGTTTTTCTATCTAATTAATAAAATTTAGATATGTTCTTTGAAATTTTCACCAAAACTCATCTCATGATAGAAAAGTCTAAATATGCATGTCGTAGTGATCAGATCATAATGTGTAAGGATCCGGTCGTTATAGAACAGGAGTTCATAGTTAGCTCAGGATTAAGATTAAGTTACTTAGGTCATCAATTAATAAAATAGTCAGTTTTATACATTAAACGACATTTAGAACGTAAAAAGCGACTATTTCATTGTTCTGTCTTATGTAAACTCTTTACGTAGGATGCCCCCATTTTCATGTCTCCACATGAACGGTTTAGGATCACATCGTTTATACTAACTTCAAAAATGGGCCGCATCCATAGTGTCTCCAGAATAAGGCGCCCAACCTTATTCATATACTATAGACCATTTTGGCTATATATATTTGAACTTGATCCAGATTTATGTCACTACATAAAGTTCAAACTAAACTTAATATCCTCGGAACCTCAGTTTATTGGATTCATGAATATAGAATTTAAATTTACTAAAAATTTTCAATAACAGCTTTATTGAACAAGAATATGATATTACAAACTACGAGTTTTAGGACATAAAATCCAACAAAACGATTGGTTCCTTTCTCCTTTCCTCTACCAAATCCAAAAGAGCCCACACCTCCTGGATTCTCACTCCGAGAATACTGAGGTTTTCGAGTGGTTGTGTCCTTCATTGTTTCTTTGTTTGTGAGGAGTCCATTCGAGGGTAGACGACATTGAGATTTGGTGGACGATTGGTTTGGCTTGCACAACGACAACGAGAGGTGAAATCCTTTGATGAGAGCGAGATTTAAAGTGAAGAAGAGTTCTTCAACTGGTATGTATCTCGTTCCTTTGTTGTTAAAGTTCAAAGCATGCTGTAATTTTTTGTTAAATGCATAACTAGTTTGTTTGATTTTGATTGGGGTATCTCTATCACAATGAGTTTGGAACGATCTTGCTTCTGCTTAGAGATTCTTTTTGATAAGAGTTCCTTCAAGCCTAACTTAACCAGGCTTCGAACTCCAATCTTGAATTGGGCTCAAATTAACAAATATGAAAAGCAAATAGACCTGGCTCGACCAGGCTTCGACCTTAAGCAAGGTTCGATTTAACCAAAAGTAAAAATAAAGCAAACTTGACTTAACCAAGCTTCAAACTCCAATCTTGAATTGGACTCAAATTAAAAAATATGAAAAGTAAATAGACTTGGCTCAATCAGAATTCGACTTTAAGCAAGGTTTGATTGAACCAATAATAAATGTAAATGGACCTGACTTGACCAGGCTTCAACCTCAACAGAGTAGCAAGGTTCGATTTAACCAAACGGTAGCAACTCGAAATGCATTTATTAATGCCAAATGCTTGAGTGCATGGCGTTTGTGTAATACTCAAACTATCATAGAATATTGATGAATAAATTTATCTTACTTCTTATTTTAAGACATACAATAGCTCGATCACCATCTTTACTCGTATTTCTCCAAAAACTTGAGCTGAATATAGCAACACTATCTTTGTGGCACTATAAATAAAATGGATTTGCCTCAATTTCAACTTTCTGATGTTTTCACACTTGTGCCGAAATAGAGAGCTACCACAATTGTTTTGATTATCAATGTAATTATTTAGATAATGCCAACAATCTCAACTTAAAGAAGAAGAAAACAACAATATATTTCATAAAGAGCATCTTATTAGGGCCAAAATCGAAAATATACATCAAAGTTGAAAAATGAGAATGAAAAAGAAATGCAATCCTCTTAGATACTTGCTGAAAGTTTGCCTTCTGAAATGTAAGCTGAAGGAAACTCGACACGAGGAGATCCTTGAGCAGAAGCGAATCGTCCAAATTTCATTAATTATCGAATATAAAATTTACAGTAAACATACAATAGATATATGCCTTTAACATTAAATTACAACATGCTTTTAAACAAGAAACAAGTTCAAGAGATATCACCTTTGAAGTAACTATCACCTTTGAAGTAACTTTCTTATAAAATAAATTAATAAAATATATAATAACTACTTTATTATATGTACACTACATGTTATATCAAATGTAACACATAGCCTATAGTTTTATATTGCATCAAATACAACATAAACTATAGATTTTATTCTCTCTTAACTATACATGACATTTAATATAAATCACATTTATATTAAATCCATTTATATGAGTCTCATCCATATAAATGATATTTGGATAATTTCAAAATATTTTAATCCTCTCAATATAAATATTTATATTTAATTATATGAATCTCATTCATATAATTGGTATTTGAATCATATTCATATTCCTCTTATAATATATCAAATACATTATAATTTATTCCCTCAATTAATTTGAAAACTTCAATTAATCCAAAGATTAAATCCCTGTTGAGCTATAGTGGGGACCTTATGAATCTGTTGAATGAAGCTCCAACAGTACTCGGATAAATAATTAAACTCTTTAATTAAATTATCCAACATCCATTAACTGTCGGTTACTGTACTAAAGACCGACAACTAAACTCTTCGCACTACAAATATATTTATGTGTCCATTGGATATAACCAATCAATAGTGCGATGATCCTTCTGTTGGGATTGGTGTCCTAATTCTAATTTATACACATTGTTATGAATAAAATAAGAGTTGTTTTTTTCTGGCATTTACTCATATCCAATGAACAAAGCTCCATGGTTATTGTATGTAAACTCAAGCATGTATATGAGATATACAAGTGGATCATGGCTTAAGTGATAACCTAAATAGGTCTGTAGTATAATGATTAAGGAGGGATACCTGATCCTGGTGACACTACGGATACGGCCCGCTTTGTAGAGGTTTGTAAGTGTTGTGAACTACTACAGATGGTAGATCCTGACCATTCATGTGGAGGCATACGAGTGAGGGTGTCTTATACAAAGAGTTTGTATAAGACCGGACCACGAGATGATTTGTCTCTGTATGTAATACCGTTGATACTGGAGACTTACATCTCACCTAAACGACCATAGGTGACATGAACTCAATCCTGAGTGTTTTGGGAACTCCTACCTTAGAGGGTGTTCTTTTGATTAGTATGGGTGAGAGTGATCAGATTGCCAACTCAACATGCCTACCTTTTTTGGGGACTTGTCTAATTTGGGAGCTGGGAACTCAGTTACATAAGATGGAATTTACTCCTTCCCCGAAGCAGGGGCAAGTAGATAGATTGCTCCCTTAAGGGCTAATTTCGGGGCTTGAGCATAGTGGCCACGACTTCTCTTTGGAAGAGAGGACTCAGTCATAGTAGGACTATGACTTATGTTCATTAGAGGGATCAATGGTACTTAAGAGTTAGAAGTAACTATAGGGGCATAACGATTATTAGCCAACTATACTTACGAGCGATCTATGAAGAGTTATCGCACTGTTGATTAGTTAAGATGGACACATAATATATCTGTAGTAAGAAGAGTTCAGTTATTGGCTTTTAGTGGAGTGCCTGACAGTTAACAGATGGAGGATCCCGTGACTAAAGACTTTAGCCAGTTATTCACGTACGGTTGGAGCTTCAAGCTACAGGTCCATAAGGTCCTCTTGGTAGCTCAATGGATTTAATTTGAGGATCAGTTCTTGGTGTTGATTTGAAATGTTCAAATTTACAAGAGGTATCGATTATATATGATATGATCGGTGTGATATATGAGATACATCTAGTGGAGGATTAATGTAAATGAGATTTACATTAAGTGCCATGGAATATAAAAAGAGTTATGATTTATATGTTTCATGAGATGAAATATTAAAACTATAGTAGTATAGTAAGTTGGTTATCATTTATATTTATAATAATATTAATTATTGAATAATTATCTCTTTTTCTCTATTAACCAATTGAGTGGGAGGTTATTGGTGGTTTCATGGTAACCATGAGATAAAAGAAAAAATGTTTTCCTAAATTTAGAAAATGTTGAATTGAGATTTCCATTCAATTACTCACGGAAAGGTTGTCAAGTAAATACGATTTACTAAATGACAGCTTGGAGAGACTAGACGATCATTGAGTGTTTCAATACGATATTCAATCAACTGGCCGATGAGTTAAATGATCGTGTAGCTTTTGCTAAACGATCGTATAGCTTTTGTTAAACGATTGGGCATCATTTATACGACAAACCTTATCATCTCCCACTTGCTCAATTGCTTACACGATTGTACTTTCTTCGGTATCTGCCTCTAACCAAGTCCATATAGAGCCCACACTTCTGAATTTTCACACCGAGAATACCAAGGTAGCCATTGTGGTGGTTTCATACTCAACTCGACATAGTTGAGGTTAATTGGAGGCCGTTCGTGGTGTTCGTGTGGAGTTTGTTGTGTTCGTGATCTTGGAGATTGCGGTGTTCGAGTTTTTTGTTGATCGTACTATATTGCGGTCATGGTGGACAAGCATTCGAGGTTATAGTCTTGCGGGTTGTTCGAGCATTCGTGATCAAGGGTGTTGAAGATGAGTCTTCAAAGGTATGTTAATTCTATCCCTTGATCTTTAGAAAAACATGCTGTAAGTTCTGTTTTGCGCATAGCCTGTTGTTTCCATTTATGCCTGTAAATGTGTATGTTCTTATATGAGTGAAATTTGGAACGATACTTCCGTTGCTCATGGAAATCCTCATGCACGATTTTCTTCAATTGGTATCAGAGCCAGATTGTTACGATATTCCAAATTTTACTTCTATGTTGAACTTATTTTACAGTCGTGGTGGGTTTTTCTGCATTGTGTTTAATGGTTAAATGCGTTTGTGGATGAAGTTGATGAATGTTTATGGGTTTAATTGCCTCGGTTTAAAGCTTTCTTTAAATTACAAAGTATTAATTTGTAAAGGCCACTGCGTTTTTGGGCATAATTAACATGCAAATGAGTCTGTAATTCAAAGAGTTTGAGCTCTTCGAGTCATTCATGATGAAGTTTTGAAGCATGGAGATGCAGTTCTCAACAAAGAAGAAGACCAAGAGTTAGTCGTGTTGTGTCGCCCGAGATAAACGATCGTTGAGATTTAACTAAACAATCGTGTAGATTTTTCTATACGATTGTGTAGTATTTACTAAACGTGGGGTAAATCGTTTACTCTATCGCATAGCGTTGGTTGCCCGATTGTGTAGACGCTGAAGGTAGACGATCGTAGTGGGAGCATTTGATGTACATCATTTAGAAAAACATGTGCGCTAAATGATCGTGTAGTTAGCATGCTCATCGCATAGTCACTGACTACACGATCACACGGTATACGATAGGAAGGCACTCGCTATACGATCATTTAGACGATCGTGCTTCATCGCATCATAGTCATTTAGACGATCGTATAAGGCTTGCGTTATGCGAAGCGCGCTGCATGACTGCGTACCTCATGTTTCATCACATAGTAAAAGATACACGATCGTTTAGCTTTGGAAGCATAGGAAAATGATTGAGCAAAGGATTTGTTCTTTTGTTTAGATGATCGCGGGGTGTTTAGTGCACGATCAATGGAGATGCGTTGCTTTGCCCGGACGGTTCAAGACCCGGTTTGCCTGTTTGAACTGGTGACTCCCTGTATTTGTAATAGTTAGGTTTTTAGTTTTGAGGATTTGAGGCAATTTTTCCCGGTTCATCAACATTTGTTTTTTATACATGAGATGTATGTGGTTTATATGGCAAAGTGTTTGACATATAGATTTTAAAACCCACCTTAGGTTGTGTTATTATTCATGCATCATGTATTATAAGAGTTACAATATTGCATGAAGAAATTACTTGAAAGCATGTGCATGCATCATGAAATATAAGAGTTATATTTTTGGCATGCAATGAGCATATTCATGCATCATTTTTATATTATAAGCGTTATAGTATAAGGGTGAATGGAAGCATGTTTTGCTTGGTTCATTACTTGTTTGTATAAGAGTTATATAAAAGAAGTAGCAATGAATGAATAATGCATTGAACATGACACTTAGGCTGTTTATAAGCATTATTAATGCCTTGTATGTGTTAACTTAGCATTGTGTATTGTTCTAGTTTTTTCTGTTGTAAGTGTTATAATAGAAATTAAAAATAAAATCGATAAGAAAGAGTTGCATGCAGACTTAGGGTGAACTCATGTTTTAAAAGGGTTTTAAAATTGGATTGAGATAGACCTAAGTTCAAAGGTTCTAATGGTATTAATGGCTGGTTGAGAATGTCTCAATTTAGAGGAGGGATAAATTGACCACTCTTCGGCGACTTTTGTCCTAAACCTTTGAAGCATCATTGTGAAATTAGATGTCACACGGGGTTCATGTTAGTTTTGCTAAGCCTTATTGGATGTTGTTTGTTTTTCAACGGGTATTTTCTTAAAACCTAAAATAGGTCAATGTGTTTTTGTTTTCAATAACTTATTAGTATTTCTGTTTAATGCCTCAAATTTGACCAATTACATATAGTGGAAAGAGTTGTGTAAAATGTATTTCGTGGTAAACGACCTCAAATTTGTCATGGTTGAGGAATATCCTCAAGTCCCGACCCTTGATGCACCACGAAGTGTTCGTAATGCATATGAGTTATGGATGAAGGCTAATTCATTGGCCTGACTTCACATTTTGGCTAACATACCCGATGTTTTGGCTAAAAGGGTTGAGAACATGGTCATTGCACGTGAGATCATGGACTCATTGTAAGATTTGTTTGAATGCCAGTTCTTACTTCTCGAGCATGAAGGGATGGATGACAAAACTAGTAGTGTCAGTTCCCAAGTTAAACTCCAGGAAGAGGAAGCAATTGTTGCTGACTCTGTTGAGATTCATGGAAAGGAAGTGTTCTCTGACAAGGAACTTGGAGCTTATTTAGGTTCTGATACAGATCCCATTACTTTCCAAAAGAGGAGGATGTCTAAAGACAATAAATCTGATTTATTGGTATTGGAGACGTGTTTGGTAGAGAATAATGATTCTGCCTGGATCCTAGATTTGGGTGCTACCGACCATGTCAGTTTCTCTTACCAAGGATTTAGTTACTGGCAAACAATGCCACAGGGAGAGATGACTCTTTGACTCGAGACTGGTGAAGTTGTTTCAGCTATTGCTGCAGGCAAGCTGATGTTATGTTCTGATAAGAAACGTTATCTGTTACTGGATAATATTTTCGTAGTTCCTTATATTAAGAGGAACTTAATATTGGTTTCTTATCTCATTGAACATGGGTATACCGTCTCCTTTTCAAGAATGGAATGGAGATTGATTTTTGGTTCGATAGAAAGTAATTTGTATATACTAAGGCCGTTAGTCATAGAAGCCTTGTTTAACACTGAAATATTCAGTATGGCAACAACAACTAAAAAACTAAAGGTTTCTCCTAAGGAAAACGCCCATCTTTGGCATTTAAGGTTAGGTCACATCAACCTCAATAGGATTGAGTTGTTGGTGAAAAGTGGACTTCTAAAGAGTTTAGAAGAAAACTTCTTGTCGGTGTGTGAATCATGCATTGAAGCCAAGATGACCAAACAACCTTTTACTGGAAAAGGTTACAGAGCCAAGGAAGCTTTGGAGCTTGTACATTCTGACCTCCGTGGTCTGATGAGTGTTAGGGCTCGAGGTGGGCATGAATATCTCATCTATTTCATAGATGATTATTAAAGGTACGAGTATCTCTAGCTAATGCAACGTAAGTTTGAAGCCCTTGTCAAGTTCAAGGAGTATAAGGCTGATGTTGAAAAATTCTTAAGTAAGATGATAAAAACACTACAATCTGATCGTGGTAGAGAGTATATGGACCTCCAATTCTAGAATTATATGATAGAACATGGGATTGTGTCCCAACATTAGGCCTCAGGTACATCTGAGCAGAATGGTGTATCAGAAAGGAGAAATAGAACCTTGTTGGACATGGATCGGTCTATGATGGGTTTTGCAGTGGCGACTGCTTGTTATATTCTGAATAATGTTTCCTTGAAAAGTGTTTCTGAAACACCTTTTAAGCTATGGAGAGGCCGTAAAGGTAGTTTACGTCATTTCAGGATTTGGGAGTATCCGACACACGTGCTTGTGACTAACCCAAAGAAGTTGGAACCACGTTTGAAAGTTTGCCTCTTTGTAGGCTACCCCAGAGAAACAAGAGGTGGATACTTTTACGATCCGAGTAAGAACAAAGTGTTTGTTTCTACAAATGCTATCTTTTTGGAAGAAGACCGCATAAGGGATCATAAGCCACGAAGTAAGCTCGTTTTACGTGAGATTTCTAAGGAGACTGAGAGCTCATTTTACGTGAGATTTCTAAGGAGACTGAGACTACTGAGGGTTCAACAAGAGTTGTTGGACAGACTGACAGATTAACAAGAGTTGTTGAGGTCGGTGCATCTAGTCAACCAGCTCGAGAGTTAAGACTGCCTCGACGTAGTGGGAGGGTTATGAACCCACCGGATAGCTACATGGGTTTGATTGAAGCTCAAAACATCATTTCTAATGATGGGGTCGAGGATCCATTGTCTTTTAAGAAAGCAATGGAGGATGTTGACAAGGATGAATGGATTAAAGCCATGAACCAGAAGATGGAGTCTATGTACTTCAATAACGTCTAAGAGCTTGTGGATCCGCCTGATGAGGTAAGACCTATTGGGTGTAAGTGGATCTATAAGAAAAAGAGAGGTGTAGATGGAAAGGTGAAAATCTTTAAGGCTAGACTCATGGCAAAGGGTTATACCTAGGTCGAGGGAGTTGACTATGAGGAAACTTTCTAACCCGTTGTCATGCTCAAGTCTATCAAGATACTCCTGTCCATAGCCACATTTTATGATTATGAGATATGACAAATGTGTTGGGTTTTATGTCCTAAAACTCGTGGTTTGTAAACATTAGAACTTATTTTGAGAATTTGATAAAGTTGTTGTTGAATATATTATTTTTTAGAAATCCAATAAACCTAAGTCCCTTAACTAATATATGAGTACTTGAACTTTATGTGGAGGCATACAAGTTGATCAGGTTCGAGTAAATAGTCAAAATGATCTATAGTATATGAATAAGATTGGGTACTTTATTCTGGTAACACTATTGGATGCGGCCTACTCTGTAGTTGTTATAAAGTGTTGTAAGGTGCTACATACTAAGTGATCCTAATTCGTGCATGTTGAGACATGAGGAGTGGGAGTGTCCTGTGCAAATGAGTTTTGTGCAAGATCGGACCACAAAACTTGTCACTCTTACTTTATAACGCTGTTTACTGTTTAAGAATGACAATTTCAAAGCGATGACCTAGATAACTTAACCTTAATCCTGAGCTAACTATGAACTCCTGTTTGTTCGAAATTATCCTTTGATCTGTAAACGGTGAGAGTAGACCAATTGCCTCTGTTCAATAAGCTTACCATTTTGGGGATGAAACCGGATGTATAGTTGGGAACATAGGATGCAAGAGGAAATTCACTCCTAACCAATTAGGGTAAGTAGAGAAGTTGTTCCCTTTAAGTCCTGATTCTGGGTCTTGAATAAGAGGCCTCACCCTCTCATTGGCCTGAGAGGGATTCGATTTGTTGATTGGATCACAAATCAATTGTTCATTAGGGGATCAGTGGAACTTATGGAACAAGAGGTAATTTCAGAGGTAAAACAGAGATTCGACCCAGTCGTTATTACGAGCAACCTGTGAAGGGTTAACTTACTAATCATGGTTATATCGAGTGGACATAATATATCTATAGTGAGGGAAGTTCAACTATAGGCTTTAGTGGAATCACCCACTAGTTAACGAATGGGGGTTAGATATGTCTAATGAGTTTAGCCGATTAATCTCGGATCGTTGGAGCTCATGATCTATAGGTCCGCGAGGTCCCCCTACTAGCTCGTAAATGGGTACGCTTTAGGGTAGTTTGAGAAATTAATTTGAAACGTTCAAATTAAACGGAATAAGAAAATAAATATTTAAATATGATTTAAATATATAAAGATGATTATTGTGCAAAAATTAATTTAATATTGATATTAAATCTATTAATTTTGTAAATTAATTTAAGAAAATCCATTTTTAAATTAAAATGATTTAAAAGTCATTTTTTGTTTTAAAATGGAAAATGGAAAAATCGTTTTGCATGGCACAAAGTGGAAAAGGTTTTTTTTTCCCATTATCATCATCTTTATGCTCACACACAAACTATGATCTTCTCTACCTTGATTCTCCAAGCATGAGCTGCAAGCCATGCACTCCATCTATTTGCATGTTCATCTTGATATATAAAGAAGATTGGAGTTGTTGGAGAGAGAGATGAATACAAAATTTTGAGAGAAAAATTGTGGTGAAGAAGAAGCTATCTTCTTCAACTTGCTGCTGTGAGCTTCTCTTGTTTCTCTAAATCTACAAGCTGTTCTTGAGTCCCACAACTCTACCTAAAGCTCCAAGAGCATAGTAGGGAAGTCTTTGAGGTGGTTCATGTTGATATTAAGTGTAGATAGCACTTAAACAACGATTTTCTTTAAGAGTTCTTCAAAGGTATGTTCTGAAAACCCATTTTTATGAACAACATACTTTAGTTTTTGCCAAAATTAGTGAATTAGAATGCTTATGAATCCTTGATACTTCCACTTTATGTTGTTTAACTCTAACAATTGGTGTTAGAGTATCTTTTAAGCTTTCAATTTGGCCTAGTTTTGGCAAGGTGGGTATTTTTTCATGAGATATATGAAACTGTTGTACTACTATGGTTTTCTCTATTTTGGCATTTTAATTCTCTTTAATTTCTCAATTAAATTTATAATTGGCTCTTGTTTGATAAGCATTTATGTGTTAGCAAGATTATGTAATTTATTTGGAGTCATTAGTGTTGAAATTAATATGTAATTGAAGAAACGAGTGAAGGAGGTTGAGTTGCTGTTCCAGAGTTTTCAGCTTCTGCTTCAATATGTTGCTGAGGTCTAGTTGCTAAAGGATCGTTTGGCTCCAGACGCTACATGATGAGAAGAAAAGGTGTACGATAGTTTAGTAATATGCGCTGGTTGTTGTGATGTTGAACGCTAAACGATCGTGTACCTACGGAAGCTAAGTGATGCGTTCATTTGCTATACGATAGCATTACGCGATCGTTTNCGTTTAGTTTCAGTCGTGGGAACTAGACGATTTTTTGCTTTTGCTAAATGATGGTGCTGTACGATTGTTTAGCAATGATGCGCGCTAAACGATGCGATGAAATGCTACGCGATAGCACTGATCGTTTGTTTGGTTGTGGAGCTAATAGATCGTGTAGATAAATGTTATACGATGTGATGATGTTCTATACAATGGAACTATGCGATCGTTTAGCTACGACGTATACTAAACAATGACTTGAATGCACTGGGTGATGGTGTTATGTGCTCGTTTAGTACTATGCGATGGAGCTAAACGATTACACTGCGATGGAACTAAATGATCGTCAAGTTCTATGCAATAGAGCTAAACGATCGTCTAGCTTCCAGCAAACACTATGCGATCGTGTACTTCCTCTCAACCCAAGGCGACGACGCTAGACGATTACCTCTAGGCGCTACACAATTGGCCTTAGCAACATATTGAGGTTGGACCGAGAGCAATTAGTTCGATCGGTTTACTCAAGGTTGAATTTGGTTCAGCCGTTCGGTTCAAGTTTTGTTGGTCCCGTTCAGACTCGTCCAGCCCGGTTTAAGTTGTTTTGGGTTTGGTTTGGAGCGGCTCGAGCGGTTCAAAGACGGTTATGAACCTGTTTGTAATAGTTAGCTATCTGTTTGCTTATTTATGCCAAAACGAAAACCATAATACTTAGTCTTTAATTGTTTATGCATGAGATGTATGTGATAATTAAATAAATTCATGTATATGCATACAGTGTGGCATGTAGATTTAAAACCCCACCGTAGGAAACATGTTACATGCATTGACAATATGTTATAATTGTTATGATATATAGTATGCATGTTAGGGTTATGTTTAATATAATAATTATTTATATACCTTCATTGTTTGTCGTGGATGTCTAGCATGTCTAAATTTTGTAAGTTGTTATAAAATTGGTTAGACGTTTAAAATCCATAATAAAGAACAGTTGCATGCTCACCTAGGTTAACCACCTTTTTTAATAGTTAAAATAGGTTGTTAAACTTGTAAAACTATGGTTACAAACTCAACCGGTATATAATCCTGTCGAAGGCTGGGGGTATTTAAGTTGACGGTCTACGAAACACCTCCTACCTGGGGATTATAGTCGAATAATTGAGCGTTGGTAACCTATTTTATGAGCATTCGTGAGCGATGTGAGGTAATAAAATGGTTTATCACCTAGACATTGTAGGTTAAATCCAATTATAAGAGTTATATTTGGATAAACTACATAGACTTAGGTTGTATAAAATTAGCCATCTTGCCTAAGTATAAATATACCCAAACATTTAGAACATTTCAGTGGGAGAATAAAAGTTATTAGCTCTCACGTCCTCAAGAGTTCATACGGTGAGATCCATGCTCGACTTCTTGTCGATTTCACCTCGACTGCTCCATATGAAAAGTGTTTGCATGGGTCAATAACAAGGTGAATGGGAAAGTCGTTCATAGTAAGTGGGTGAAGGAAATGTGTCAACATTGTCCTACGATCTCCTTCATTAGTTTGAACCGTGAGATTCTTATGTTGCGCCTATTGTTTTTCATGTGGCACTAGCTAGTTGTTAACCGCGGCGATCCCTACGGAGGTCGTAACATAGGATTCGGAACAACCCAAGCTTCAGTAAAAGGAATAGGGTCTTATAGTTCCATCTTGGATATTGTCTTCTATTTCGGAGGCATACTCATACCGTTCTATAAGATCTGAAAATGGCGGGTCTACACTTATAAGACTTACTAAGTGTTAGTAATGATCTTGACCGAAAACGATAACTAAATGACTATTGGAATATGAGTCATTCTGGAGATAGTATTTGGTCAAGAATTGTCTTGCTTTTGTGAAGGAATTCTTGACTGTCCCACGGTAGCATTTGTTCTAAATCACTTAAGTATTGTTGCAAAAATAATGATTATGGGTACATTATCACTTTGCTAAAACTTGATTGGATTTAAAAGCAATTCACTTATAAAATTTGTTTATAATTTCAGAATGACGAGTTCTATTATACAATTGCTGGCTTTAAAAAAACTGATTGGGGACAATTATGTAAACTGGAAATCAAATTTGAATACAATACTCACGATAGACGATTTGAGATTTGTCTTAACGAAGGAATGTCCTCCCATTCCTAGCTCAAATACCAACCAAATTGTTTGGGAAGCGTTTGATAAATGGATCAGGGCTAATGATAAAGCCCGTGCTTATATCCTCACCAACCTGTCTGACGTTTGGCGAAAAAACATGAGGGTATGAACACTACCAAAGAGATTATGGAATATCTAAGAGGGATGTTTGGACAACCGTCCTTTAACTTGAGGCATGATGCTATCAAATACGTTTACAATAGTCGCATAAAAGAGGGGACAATGTTCGTGAACATGTCCTGGACATGATGATCCACTTTAATGTGGCTGAAGTGAACGGTGCTATGATGGATGAGAGAAGTCAAGTTGGCTTTATTCTAGAATCTCTTCCGAAGAGTTTTCTGCAATTTTGTACCAATGCCTTGATGAATAAAATTGAATACAACTTCACAACTCTGCTTAATGAGCTGCAGGATTTTCAGACCATGTTAAGAACTAAAGGTCTGGAACCAATACCAGAAGTAAATGTTGCTTCTACTGAAAAGAGAGGAATGTCCTCCAAGCCTGAAGATGCCTCGTCTTCGCAGACTAAGAGTATTCCAGCAAAGAAAGACAAAGGGAAAGGGAAGAAGCGTACTGAATTGAAAGGCAAGGATAGCGCTGCAAACGGAAATGTTTCCATTACAACGATGAAGGGCACTGGAGGAGACACTGCCCTCAATATCTTGTTGAGAAGAGAGCAGAGAAAGGTAGCAAGGCTAACTTGTCCTTAGGACTGTTTCCTTAGCTCATCCAGTGGGAGAAGTTGCTACCTGTTTTTAACTGTTAAATCTTGTAAAGAACAAATTGTATTAACTGTTAAATCTTGTAAAGAACAAATTGTATATATTTTTTGTGTTAAATGAAATGTTCTTTTTAAAAAATTATGTTTGTCCTAGCAACTTCTGTTAAGAATCAAATTGTTAATAGCCATCCGTAAATATTCAGATATTTAAATGGCTAAGATCGAAATATAGTGAATTTAAGATTTCTAGCTCTGACTGTTAACAAGAGTTGTTAAAGTAGGTCAGACCATCTTAATCAAAGAGTTGAGAGTACCTCAATGTAGTGGGAGAAAAATGTGTTTCCTAGCCATTATTTGAGAAATAGATGAATTCCCCATAAGAAATCTATTTGTATATTAATATGTTTACAATGGTTCTCTCGACTAAAGTGTTTAAGAATCATCTAGTAAGACTAAAAATACCAGAGGTTAATAACCTAGGGCAAGTGGGAGAAATATCAGGTATGAGATACCAAATGGCAAAAACCAAGGGTATGGGATGCCCTAGTTTATTGTATTTCTTTATAGAACTCAGAAACTCAGTCTTATATCGGATATATAAGTTACCACTGGAGTTTTAGTCCAAGTGGGAGTTTGTTGGGTTTTATGTCCCAAAACTCGTGGTTTGTAAACATTAGAACTTATTCTGAGAATTCAATAAAGTTGTTGTTGAATATATTGTTTTTTTAGAAATCCAATAAACCTAAGTCCCTTGACTATTATATGAGTACTTGAACTTTATGTGGAGACATACAAGTGGATCAGGTTCGAGTAAATAATCAAAATGATCTATAGTATATGAATAAGGTTGGGTACCTTATTCGGGTAACACTATTGGATGCGGTTTACTCTGTAGTTGTTACAAAGTATTGTAAAGTGCTACATATGAAGTGATCCTAATTCGTGCATGTTGAGACATGAGGAGTGGGGGTGTCCTGTGCAAATGAGTTTTGTGCAAGATCGGACCACGAAACTTGTCACTCTTACTTTATAACGTTGTTTACTATTTAAGACTAAAAATTTCAAAGCGATGACCTAGGTAACTTAATCTTAATCCTGAGCTAACTATGAACTTCTGTTTGTTCGGGATTATCCTTTGATCTGCAAACAATGAGAGTAGACCAATTGCCTCTGCTCAATAAGCTTACCATTTTGGGGATAAGATCAGATGAATAGCTGGGAACATAGGGTGCAAGAGAGAATTCACTCATAACCAATTAGGGTAAGTAGAGAGGTTGTTCCCTTTAAGTGTTGATTCTGGGTCTTCAACAAGAGGCCTCACCCTCTCATTGACCTGAGAGGGATTCGATTTGTTGATTGGATCACAAATCAATTGTTCATTAGGAGATCAGTGGAACTTAAGGAACAAGAGGTAATTTCGGGGGTAAAACAGAGATTCGACCCAACCGTTATTACGAGCAACCTGTGAAAGGTTAACTTACTAATCATGGTTATATTGAGTGGACATAATATATCTACAGTGAGGGGAGCTCAACTATGGGGTTTAGTGAATCACCTATTAGTTAACGAAGGGGGGTTAGATCGGTCTAATGAGTTTAGTCGATTAATCTCGAATCGTTGGAGCCCATGATCTGTAGGTCTGCGAGGTCCCCCTACTAGCTCGTAAATGGGTACGCTTTAAGGTAGCTTGAGAAATTAATTTGAAACGTTCAAATTAAACGAAACAAGAGAATAAATATTTAAATATGATTTAAATATATAAATATGATTATTGTGCTAAAATTAATTTAATATTTGATATTAAATCAATTAATTTTGTAAATTAATTTATGAAATTAATTTAAGAAAATTCATTTTTAAATTAAAATGATTTAAAAGTCATTTTTTTAAAAAAGGAAAATGGAAAAATCATTTTGCATGGCACAAATTCGAAAAAGGGTTTTTTTCCATTATCATCATCTTTATGCTCACACACAAACCATGATCTTCTTTACCTTGATTCTCCAAGCATGAGCTGCAAGCCATGCACTCCATCTCTTTACATGTTCATCTTTATATATAAAGAAGATTGGAGTTGTTGGAGAGAGAGATGGATACAGAATTTTGAGAGAAAAATCGTGGTGAAGAAGAAGCTGTCTTCTTCAACTTACTGCTGTGAGCTTCCCTTGTTTCTCCACATCTACAAGTTGTTCTTGAGTCCTACAGCTCTGCCTAAAGCTCCAAAAGCATAGTAGGGAAGGCTTTGAGGTGGTTTACGTTGATATTAAATGAAGACAGCAGCTGAACGTCGATTTTCTTGAAGAGTTCTTCAAAGGTACGTTCTGAAAACCCATTTTTATGAACAACATAGTAGGGAAGGCTTTGAGGTGGTTCATGTTGCTTTAGTTTTTGCCAAAATTAGTGAATTAGAATGGTTATGGATCCTTGATACTTTCGCTGCATGTTGTTTAACTCTAACAAAATGGACGTTAAGACTGCCTTTCTTAATGGTAATCTTGAGGAGACCATCTACATGACTCAACTAGAGGGGTTTGTAGTTCCAGATCAAGAGCAAAGTGTTTCCAAGCTTAATAGGTCCATTTTTGAGCTGAAACAAGCATCTAGATCATGGAACATTAGATTTGACACTGTGGTCAAGTCATTGGCTTTGATCAGAACGTTGATGAGCCTTGTGTTTACAAGAAGATCATCAACAACTCAGTAGCTTTCTTGGTACTGTATGTGGATGATATCCTACTCATTGGGAATGATGTAGGATATCTGACTAACATTAAGAAATGGCTAGATGCCCAGTTTCAAATGAAAGATTTGGGTGAGGCACAATATGTTCTAGGGATCCATGTCATTCGGGATTGTAAGATCAAGAGGTTAGATTTATCTCAGGCATCGTACATCGATCAAATGTTGATCAGTTACAGGATGCAGGATTCCAAAAGGGGTTTGTTACCTTTCAGGTATGGAATCATTTTGTCTAAGGATCAATGTCCTAAGACACCTTAGGAGGTTGAGGAGATGAGACTGATTCCCTATGCTTCAGCTATAGGAAGCTTAATGTATGTAATGTTGTGTACTAGACCCGACATTTTCTATGCAATAAGGATTTTCAATCGTTATCAGTCCAATCCAAGATTTGATATTTGGACGGCAGTCAAGACGATCGTCAAGTATCTTCAGAGAACGAGGGACTACATGCTCGCATATGGAGATCAGGATCTGATCCTTACAGGATATAGACTCTGACTTTCAGACCGATAGAGATTCTCGTAAATCGACATCGGGGCCAGTGTTCACTCTGATTAGAGGGATTGTAGTATGGAGAAGCATAAAAAAAGGATGCATCTCAGACTCCACTATGGAAGTTGAATACGTAGCCACTTGTGAAGTAGCTAAGGAGGTTGTTTGGCTGAGAAAATTCCTTAGAGATTTGAAAGTTGTTCCAAATATGGATTTGCTTATCACTTTTTATTGTGATAATTGCGGGGCTGTGGCAAATTTGAAGGAGTCTTGGAGTCATCATTGGGGCAAGCATATAGAGCGGAAATACCACTTGATTAGGAAGATTGTGCATTGCGGTGATGTGATAGTCACGAAGATCGTGTCAGAGCACAACGTTGTTGATCCCTTTACAAAGGCTCTCACGGTTAAAGTGTTCGAGGGTCACCTAAAGAGTCTGGGTCTGCTGGACACGCGGCATCTTGTCTAGAGCAAGTGGAAGATGATACTGGGGTATACCCTAGTTTATTGTATATTGTACATGTATTTACCTTGTATTGTACATTAGTCTCCTGAGACATTAGGACAAATGGGAGATTGTTGAGATTGGTGTCCTAATTCTCATGGAGTCTCATTGTTTCTGATTTATGCACATTGTTATTAATAAAATAAGAGTTATTTTTCTTGCATTTACTCATATCTAATAAACAAAGCTCCATGGTTATTGTATGTAAACTCAAGCATGTATATGAGATATACAAGTAGATCATGCCTTAAGTGATAACCTTAATAGGTGTGTAGTATAAGGATTAAAAAGGGATACTTGATCCTAACGACACTACGGATATGACCCGCTTTATAGAGGTTTGCAAGTGTTATGAACTACTACAGATTGTAGATCCTGACCATTCATGTGGAGACATGCGAGCGGGGGTGTCCTATACAAAGTGTTTGTATATGATCAGACCACGAGATGATTCGTCTCTGTATATAACTCGTTGATACTGGAGACTTACATCTCACCTAAACGACCATAGGTGACATGACCTCAATCCTGAGTGTTTTGGGAACTCCTGCTTTAGAGGACGGTCCTTTGATTAGTATGAGTGAGAGTGGCCAGATTGCCAACTCAACATGCCTACCTTTTTTGGGGGCTTGTCTGATTTGGGAGCTAGGAACTCAGTTACACAAAATGGAATTCACTCCTTCCTCGAAGCAGGCGTAAATAGATAGATTACTCCCTTAAGGGCTGATTCCGGGGCTTGAACATAGTGGCCACAACTTCTCTTTGGAGGAGAGTTACATTAAGTGCCATGGAATAAAAAATGAACTATGGTTTATATGTTTCATGAGATGAAATATTAAAACTATAGGTTATAAATATAGTATGGTAAGTTGGTTATCATTTATATTTATAATAATATTAATTATTGGATAATTATCTCTTTTTCTCTAATACCCAATCGAGTGGGAGGTTATTGGTGGTTTCATGGTAACCGTGAGATAAAAGGAAAAATGTTTTTCAAAATTTAGGCAATGTTGAATTAAGATTTCCATTCTCAGGAAATTACTCACGAAAAGGTTGTCAAGTAAATATGATTTACTAAATGACAGCTTGGAGAGACTAGACGATCATAGAGCGTTTCAATATGATAGTCACTTAGCTGGCCGATGAGCTAAACGATCGTGTAGTGCTAAACGATCGCATAGCTTTTGTTAAACGATTGGGCATCGTCTATACGATAGATCTTGTCATCTCCCACTTTCTCAATCGTTTATACGATTGTACTTCCTCCGGTCTCTGCCTCTAACCAAGTCCACAAAGAGCCCACACTTATGGATTATCACATCGAGAATACAAAGGTAGCCATTGTGGTGGTGTCATACTCAACTCGACATAGTCAAGGTTATTTGGAGGTCGTTCGTGGTGTTCATGTGGAATCTACTGTGTTCGTGATCTTGGAGATTGCGGTGTTTAAGTTCTTTATTGATCGTGCTGTGTTGCGGTCGTGGTGAACGAGCGTTCGAGTGTTGCAGTCTTGCGGGTTGTACGAGCGTTCGTGATCAAGGGTGTTGAGGATGAGTCTTCAAAGGTATGTTAATTCTATCTTTTGATTGAGTGTTGCAGTCTTGCAGGTTGTAATTTCTATTTTGCACATAGCCTATTGTTTCCATTTGTGACTGTAGTTGTGTATGTTCATATACGATTGAAATTTGGAACGATCCTTCCGTTGCCCATAGAAATCCTCATGCACGATTTCCTTCACTTTCACAAATTGCTCGTAAGTACAGTTGGGCCAAAATACGTTTTGCCCTTATAGTTACATCTAACTCCTTGAGTATCATCGATTCCTCTAATGAACAATAAATCATAGTCCCACTACGACCAAGTCCTTTCGGGCTAGAAGAGGGTGTGGCCACTGTGTTCAAGACCCGAAATCAGCCTTTAAGGGAGCAATTTATCTACTTGCCCTTTCATTGGGGAAGAAGTGAGTTCCTTCTTATGTAGTTGAGTTCCCAGATGCCTAATCAGACGAATCCCCAAAATGGTAGGCTTGTTGGGTTGGCAATTTGGCCACTCTCACCCATACAAATTAAAGAACCGCCTTTATGAGTAGGAGTTCACAACTCAATCAGGATTCAAGTCATGTCACCTATGGCCATCCTAGTGAAATGTAAGTCTCTATTATTAACGTGTTATATAAAGAGACTAATCATTTCGTGGTCTGATCTTATACAAACTCTTTGTATAGGATACCCCCGCTCACATGTCTCCACATAAATGACAAAGATTAGATAATTTGTAGCACTTTACAATACTTGTAACACCTACAAAGCGGGCCATATCCGTAGTGTCACGAAGATAAGGTACCCAGCCTTATCCATCTACTACAGACCATTTAGGTTATTATTTAAACAAGATCCACTAGTATGTCTCTTGATACTTGTTTAAATTACATGAAATAACCTCGGATATTAGTTTTTTGGATTGAGTATATGCTTATAAAATAACACTTATTTTACATAGAGTTTACAAACTACGAGATTATAAGGAGATTTACGACACCATTCACAACATAAGCATGATACTTTCACACAGGATTTGAATTCACTGGATTAGGCAGTCTAGTACCATCCAAATTTGTCAAGATTAGGGCTCCTCTAAAAAAGGTCTTTTCTACTACGTATGGTCCTTCATAATTTGGAGTCCATTTTCCTCTGCGATTAATAGCACAAAAAATGTGCAATTTTTCTCTTCTTAATTCGAAGTCTTTACCATGTTTAACATCTTTATTTGATGATTTTGTAGGTATTAAGCATCTTGGAGGTAGAATCTATCGTTATGAGCTATTTAGGGTTAATTTGGAGCAATTAGGAGCTAATTTGAATAATTGGGACTCAAAGGGACGTGGACGGACGAACGGCCTTATATGTTACTGTCGTAGACTAGAGAAAATAGTGTTGCCCCAGTTGAAGTCCAGACCGATGTACAATACCCATGTAGTGCGAATGGAAGCATTTCATGCCAATCCTTATATGTTACTGTCATCTGTTGCACTATTCTTTTTTATTTCTTATTAGCAGCTTCTACTGCCCTATTCATTTTTGATCTATAGAGGATTAGGTTAAGATTCGTGATCTTGAACTGTTCACACAACTTCTTCATTGATTTGTTGTTTAGATTATGGACGTTATTAGACACTATAGTTTCAGGAAGGCCATAGTTACAGATAATCTCCTTTTTTATGAATTTAACCACTCCTATCTTTGTCACCTCTCGATAAGACATCGGTTCCACCCACTTGATAAAATAATCAATTATTACCAAAATAAAATGGTACCTGTTGAAGCTTTAGGTTTGATGGGGCCTATCACATCCATCCCCCACATGGAAAAAGGCTAGGGAGCTGTCATGAAATTTAACTGAGAGGTTTGCGCATAGGCTTTATATGCATATATCTGGCATTTGTGACACTCTCTTGCATGCTTAATGCAATCTGCTTCCATTGTTAACTAGTAATAGCCAACTCTCAATACTTGTCTAGCCATTATGCGTCCATTTGCATGAGTTCTGCAAATTCCTTTATGGATTTCTTTCATGATCTTATTTGCCTCTGTCTTGTTTACACATCTTAAGAGAACCATGTTGTGATTTCTTTTATAAAGTACTTCTCCATTTAAGAAGAATTTCATTGCTAGATTTCTGAGTGTGCGCTTGTCATTCTTTGAGGCATTCGGTGGATACTCTCTATATTTTATATACTTTTAAATGTCATAATACCATGGTTTACGATTAGACTCCTCTTAATGGTCATGCACGTGACCGGTGCATCTCGGTTTCTAATTTTGATTCGTTGGACCTCTTGATTGAGATTTATATTGAACAATACCCCCAGCATGGCTAGAGCATTCGTTACCTGATTATTCTCCCTTGGTAAAAAATCCAAAGTGATTTTATGAAACTTCTTAGACATTTCCACTATTAGCTTTTTATATGGGAGAAGTTTAGCATCTTTTGTCTCCCACTCTTCTCTTAACTGGTGAACCACCAACGTGGAATCCCCTACAACTTGTAGCTTCTTGATTTCATATCTAATGTTGCCTGAATACCCATAGAGCATGATTCTTATTCAGCCATATTATGAGTACAATCAAAATTTAGCTTGGCTGTAAAAGGGAATAACTTTCCTTCCGGTGACATTAAAATGGCACCTATTCCATGTCCTAATTTGTTGGAGGCTCTATCAAACAACATGGTCCATGTCTTTGGATTCAGTACTTCTTCCTCTTTCGCTATGGTAGAGACCAGTTCATCACGAAAATCAAATTTCATCGGCTCATAGTCGTTTAAGGGTTGCTCAATTAAGCAGTTAGCTAGTACACTTCCTTTAATTGACTTTTGAGTAACATAGACTATATCATATTCAGATAAAAGAACTTGCCACATGGAAATTCTGCCTGAAAGTGATGTTGTTTTAAAAAATATACTCTATTGAGTCCATCTTTGAAATGAGCCATGTTGTGTAGTACAACATGCATGGTCTTAAGCAGCGGGCGGCCCATACTAATGCACAACACGTCTTTTCAAGCAAGGTATATATTGCCTCATAACTGGTGAACTTTTTGCTTAAATACTATATGGCTTGCTCCCTTCTACCTAAATCATCATGCTATCCTAATACACATCCCATTGAATTCTCTGTCACAGTAAGATACAAAATAAGTGGACGGCCTAGAGTCGGGGGAACTAACATGGGAGGACTTCGTAAATATTGCATGATCTTTTCGAATGCCTTTTGACAGTCTTGGTTCCAAACCCCAACATTGCCTTTACGAAGTAGCTTGAAGATGGGCTCACATGTTGCTATTAAATGTGATATAAATCTCGTGATGTAGTTTAGCCTCCCCAAGAAAAATCTAACTTCTTTTTGGGTGTGCGGTGGCGACATTTCTAGGATAGCTTTTACTTTATCAAGGTCAACCTTAATCTCCTCCTGGTTTACAACAAAGTTGAGCAACTTTCCTGATGTTACTCTAAATGTACACTTATTTGGATTCAGTTTAAGTTTGATCTTTCTCAACTAATCGAACAATGTTTTTAGAACAGTTGTGTGATCCTCCCCTTGTTTAGATTTAGTGATCATATCGTCCATATATACTTAAATTTCCTTATGCACTAAGTCATGGAATAAGGTAACCATGACACGTTGGTAGGTTGCCCTGACATTTTTCAGCCCAAAAGGCATAACTTTATTGCAGAAAGTTCCCCACAATGTTATAAATGTAGTTTTTTCTCGATCTTCTTCTTCCATTCCAATTTGGTTGTAGCTCGAGAATTCATCCATAAAGGAGAAGATGGAAAAGCCATAGTATTATCTACTAACACATCAATATAAGGTAGTGGAAAATTGTCTTTTGGACTTGCTCGATTCAAATCTCTATAATCAACACACATCCTTACTTGCCCATTCTTTTTAGGAAAAGGAACAACATTCGCCACCCATTTGGGGTATTTAGCTACTACTAGAAATCCTACATCAATTTGTTTTCTCACATCTTCTTCTTTTATTTTGACTAGCATGTGAGGCTTCATTTTGCGCAACTTCTATCTCACTGGTTTACACTCAAACTTGAGTGGTAAATGATACACTACGAAATCCGTATCTAGAACTGGCATGTCTTGATATGACCAAGCGAAGACATCAACATACCCATGAAGTAAATCTATCAACTTTTGATGACTTTCAAATGACATATTAGCACCAGTTTTAACTTTTTTTTTCTTCGCTTGGGACCCTAAATTAACTGTCTCTGTTGATTCTTCATAAGGTCCTAACATTTTTCATCTTCTTCAATCATTTTTAATAACTCAGGGGAAAGTTCAAGATCTTCTTCATTATTACTTATTCCTTCATCGAATTCAACATCATGTGCAAAATAACCGAGTTCGTATCTAAGATTTGCACTTTCAATTTCAATATCACTATTCAAAATGACGATTATTTAGTGTGATGAACAGGAAAATAAAGAAATAAATATAACTAAAAAGAAGATGAGAAAGAAACAATGACTTTTATTGATAGAAGAAATGAATAATAAAGAACATAAAACATTCAAATAATAAAAAAAGCAAATAAACTTTGATAAATTGTTAACAATTGATGGTAGCTTTAATACAGTCCAATTATTTAGTTCAAAGTTCTCTGGGCATAAGTAGACTAGAGAATTTCTTCATTTTTATCTTCTATTACTGCTATCACTTCAAAATTTTGACTTTTTGGATGGATCGTGCCAACAAACTTGAAGGATTAGAAAAGGTGGGAAGGTTCATTTAGCTTCGAGGCTCACGACACTCAAAATTTGCCATTCGACCTTCCTTTCCTCGTTTCTGTGTTCTGATCACTTCCTCATTGCTTGGTTTATATCTTAAACCAAATCCTTTCATATTTTTTGGTACCTTCAATAGGTCATCCAAACTCTTGCCACCTCTCCTTAAAGGTAGTTTTGAAAATGATGGCTGCCTTATTCCTGTTTTTTCGTATATAGTGGTGGCATTTTCAAACTTGAAAGATTGAAACAAGGATTCAAAAGCCTCTTCTACTGCTTCTATGTATGGCATCGAGGATGGCCTTGACAAGAAAATATCTTCTTATCTAGATACGATCACTAGCTTGCGATCAGCTACGAATTTAAGTCGTTGATGCAATGATGAAAGCACTACTCTAGCTGAATGAATCCAAGGACGCCTTAGCAGGAAGCTGTAAGCTGAGTTGATTTTCATGACTTGAAAAGTTATGTCGAAGGTATAAGGGTTTATTTGAAAAGGGATTATAAAGAGGATTATATGTAATGTACTTTTGGATAAATCCTTCAATTGGTGGATGCGGTGGTAGATTTGCCTTCGTCGTTGTACTGGGTTGGACTATATCGACTGTGAATTTGTCCTTCTCCAACATATGAAGAATAGTTTCCATTTTTTCTTTTAATTCCTCGATATCTTTCATGGTTTTTTCCATTTCTGCATTTTTCCCTCCATTTTTATTAATCGGTACTGACAGGCCCGAAACTTACGTTGTTAATAAGCTTTAGACTTGATCAAAAGAAAATTTGTAAAATCACCGAACTACTCCTATTACGACTAAAACATAGCAAGAAGGGTAAGTGTGGGGTCGAACCACAAAGAAGCGAAAAGTTAATTTCTTTTGGGTTAGATTTGACCATGGAAAAATAGTAAAAATTGGGTTTTGGTTCTTAAAGTTTAACAATCAATTCTAACTAAAAGATATTAATTTGCTTGCTTCCCCGGCAACGACACCATTTTTGTGTTCCGCTCGAGAATTGATGTCGTTAATTCAACTCCAAACAGAAACAAAAGAAGATTTGTAAAATCACCGAACTACTCCTATTACTATTAAAACGTAGTAACAGTGGTTAGTGCAGGTCGATCCACAGGGAAACGCGATTTGTTTCATTAAAGTTAAATTTCTAACTAGAGTGGTAAATTGGGGGTTTTGTGTGGAAAAGATAAATGTGTGAAATTGAAATAAAAGGGTAAATGTAATCTAGAATAGGAATCTATCTAATTTCTAAGGCAAGAGAGAGTTTCCTATGTAATTTCTTTCATTAGACATAAATTAATTACATTGAATTTCTCAACCCCTCAACCTATTAGAAAATATAATAGCCCAATTAGTCAAATTCGATATTAAACCAAATTAGCCCTATATCAAATTACAACTCTTCCTTCTTAGCGACATACAAGTTAAAATTGAATTGCATTACGAAAGGGTTCAATTATTGAGACATGCTGCAAGTCGGAAAGTCATATCTTATAGCATGATTTATTTGAAAAAGATTATATTAGGGCATACATGCTTTGGTCAGAAAAAGTCTAGACTTCACACATGCGATCCTAACATGTGCAACTAAATCAATCGATATTGCATAGGCTATGACGATTTTTCAAGCAAGAATTTTGATAAACTAATTTGTTAGATCAATTTATAAAAATTCCATTAAGAATAAATCAAATCCACCCAAAGGATCCTTCAATTAAATTAATTAGAAAACCTTCAAGAAAAAACATAGGACTCTTGCTCAAAAGAAATTAGATAGGAGTTACCTCTTAATTCATAGATAAATCCGAGATATACGTTCAATCCATTGATTATAACCCAAAATAAAAAGAAAAATTAACCTAAAGATACCAAATTTTGAAGGGAAAGGAACAAGAATGAAGTTTTGCTTCGGCTTCCATCAGTTCAGCCTCCAAACATTTTCAACACATCTCGACCTAAAACTGAAGAGGAGTATTTATAGAAATCTTCACATGCGTTGCAATGCTAGAAACAACATTGCAACGATCGATAGGAAAGGCCACGAGCGTCAGGGAAATGTTGCAATGCTGGCATTGCTGCTAACTTGGAGTGTTGCAACGCTGAGCATTCTGTCAAAATCTCGATGCTTGATTACTCAATACTTGATGCACGATGCTCCTTTACTCGATGCTGGACACTTGATTACTCGATAGCATTTTACTTGATTATACTCGACAATCTTTTACTTGATGGTACTCAATGATACACGATGACTGATTGTACACAGTGGAACTTGATGGCATTTTGGTAATTTCAACTCCTTTGAAGCCCAGATGCTCAAAACTGTTGGGATTGGTGTCCTAATTCTCCCGGAGTCTCGTTGTTTTGTAAAGATTCACATTGTTTAATGAATAAAATAAGTATTTAATTCTGGCATTTACTCATATCCAATAAATAAAGCTCATTAGTTATCTTATGTGAACTTAAACATGTATATGTGATATACAAGTGGATCATGCCTTAAATGATAACCTAAATAGGTCTGTAGTATAAGGATTAAGGTGGGATACCTGATCCTGGTGACACTATGGATGCGGCCCGCTTTGTAAAGGTTTTCAAGTGTTGTAAACTACTACAGATGGTTGATCCTGACCATTCATGTGGAGACGTGCGAGCAGGGGTGTCCTATATAAAGAGTTTGTATAAGACCTGAACCACGAGATGACTAGACTCTATATATAAAGCCGTTGATACTAGAGACTTGCATCTCACCTAAACGACCATAGGTGACACGACCTCAATCCTGAGTGTTTTGGGAACTCCTGTCTTTGAGGGCGGTCTTTTTATTAGTATGGGTGAGAGTGGCCATATTTCCAACTCAACATGCCTACCTTTTTGGGGACTTGTCTGATCTGGGAGTTGGGAATTCAATCCACAAGATGAAATTCACTTCTTTCTCGAAGCAGAGATAAGTAGAGAGAATGCTCCATTGGGCTGATTTCGGGGCTTGAACATAGTGGCCACAACTTCTCTTTCGAAGAGAAGACTCAGTCATAGTAGGATTATGACTTATGTTCATTAGAGGGATCAGTGGTACTTAAGGAGACAGATGTAACTACAGGGGCATAATGGTTAATGGCCCAGCTGTACTTATGAGCGATCTGTGAAGGGTTGTCGCATTGCTGATTGGTTAAGATGGACACATAATATATCTGTGGTAAGGAGAGTTTAGTTGTCAGTCTTTAGTGGAGTGCCTGGCAGTTAACGGATGGTGGATCCCGTAACTAAAGAGTTTAGTCAGTTATTCACGTACCGTTGGAGCTTCGAGCTACAGGTTCATAAGATCCCCTTAGTAGCTCAATGGATTTAGTTGAGGATCAGTTCTTGGTGTTGATTTGAATTGTTCAAATTAATAAGAGGTATTTTGATTATATATGATATAATCGATTAGATGTATGAGATACATCTAGTGGAGGATTGATGTAAATGAGATTTACATTAAGTACCATGGAATAGAAAAAGAACTATGGTTTATATGTTTCATGAGATGAAATATTAAAACTATAGGTTATAAATATTGTATGATAAGTTGGTTATCATTTATATTTATAATAATATTAATTATTGGATAATTAATTCTTTTTCTTTAATAACCAAGTGAATGGGTGGTTACTGAATTCATGGTAACTGTGAGTTTAAAAGGTAAATGGTTTTCCTATTTTCAAAGAGATGATTTAAAAACGCTGAAAAGTTTTCGTAAAAAGTTTTTTGAGTTTTCTCTCTCGCGCAAAAGAAACTCACGAAGTCGTCAAGTAAATACAGATTTACTAAATGACGGTTGGACGAGCTAAATGATCGTGGAGTGGCGAGCTAAACGATCGTGCAGTATTTACTAAATGATCGCATAGTTTTGCTAGACGATCACTTACTCAAAGTAAACGATCGTGTAGAGTCTGTAGGTGAAAAACTGAGATAACGATGAGCTAAACGATCACATAGCTTTTGCTAGACGATCGATTAGCTTTATCTAAATGATTGGGCATCGACCTATATGATAGGTCTACGCCATCTCCCACTTGCTCAGTCGTGCACACGATTGGTGTTTCCTCTTTCCTCTGCCTCATACCAAGTCCGAACAGAGCCCACCCCTTGGATTCTCACACCGAAAATACCAAGGTAGCCTTGTTGGTGGTATCATACTCAACTCAACACCGTCGAGGTTTTCTGGAGGCCATTGGTGTTGTTGCTGAGGAGTTCGTGGCTGAGGTGATTGTTGAGGACGAGCACGAAGTGTTCGTACGGTGTTGCAATCGTGTAGATCGACATTTGAGGTTGTTGTTGTTCGAGCGTTCATGCGCAACGGAGTGTGGAGATGTGATAACTCGTAGAAATGCAAGCTTTTGTAGCCTTTTACTTAGAATTATGAGGGCCAATAAGCAAGAATATGCGTTGATAATTCTAAGAATTCATGTGAAAAGTGAGCTTGCGTCAAACAGCACAAAAAATCCTCACTAGCCCTATACCATGCGTTATTTCGGGTCAAAATGTTCATTTTTGCAGATTTTACAAGAGTTGATCGCATGCGTCGGTCCTAGACCGCCGCAAGGTTGAACGCATGAGTTGATTAAGTTTACTGCATGAGATGTTGCATCCACAAGTCTGCTCGCAAGGTAGATGGAATGCGTTGGCACCTTAAGAGAAGCAACCACGAACGCATACCTTGGGAATATCAATAAGATAAGGTGATATTGACATTGCCCATACAGCAACAAAGGTGGCAGTGGGGCAGAATGCAATCATGAAGGCTGTCGACATTTGAGCTTTATAAATAGCACCTTCGACCTTTACTTCAAAGCATTCGAGCTTTTGCCTTAAAGTAGATGCTTGCGATTACAGATGAGAGCATGAGAGAGATTTTCTTTGAGGATTCTTCACCTCCACAAACCATTCTGAGTGACGACCGAAGCTTTCGCCAAAGATAGAGCTTGAGAGAGGCATCTTCACCATCCATCCATGGCGCCACCAGTAGCCTTAACGCAGTGTTCATCACACCTTCCTTTTTCCTCTTACCTCTGTATTGTATTACATATTAACTTAAGATATTAAGAAAATTTGTAATCAATGCATATCTTAATTCCTTCAGCATTATCTTCTTCATCTTCTTTATCTATGTCATCATTTACCTTCATCGTTTAGTTATTAAAGGCGATCGCATACTCAATCGATAGAACGCATGTAGTAACCCACTGAGAGATGTGCGTTGTGTGAGTATAGTGAGTTAATCATCTTCACTTGGTGTGAGGCTGTCGCAACGCTTGTCTATGGGCTGTTGCAAGTGCTTGTCTATGAGCTGATTAGCCACAACTAACAGCCTGAGAGGATAATTAGTGACACACTAAAGTGAAGTATGTATTGTTCCCAGAGATAGGCACGATCTTATGCTCGACGCAACCATGCATTATGGATATTTAAGCATGCGGCCAGCCATCGAGAGATGCGCGATGCGTTAATGTGGCGAGCTGAGATTACTCGGGCGACCTAACATAATGAACATTATTATGCATTGACGACTGTTGCATCTCTACCAATTCTATTAGTTAAGCTTCCATCGCTCAATCTGTTTAGTTAGGAGTAGGAGTAGTGTGTAATCCATTAACTTCTTCTTTTTACTTTTATTCATCGCCTCAAATGCATTGCTTTACAAACATTATTGAATTACAAGTCCCTGAGTTCGGCCTCGGATCACCCAAGAAACTTACGTTCTCGTTATACTTGGCAAGAAGGCAAGAAAACTTGTGATAGAATGCATGACCACCGAACGCATAGGTACAAACGTATAGCATAAGACATGCATCACATATGCATTCCGAAATTAATCAACAAGACGCATCTTCAAATGTTCGTAGAGTTTCTCTCTTTGTTCATTTGAGTTTTTCATGCTGTAATTTCTAAATGAATTATATAACCGCTTGTTTGAAGTCGACTGTAAATGTTATGTTCATTCATGATTGTGATTTGGAATAATCTTGTTTCCACTACTCATGGAAATCTCGAAGTCTGATTTCCTTCAAAAACAACTCTAAATTGCTTTAAGTTAACCCCGTTCTTCACCAAATGATTAATTCTACCTCTTGATTACTTGGTACCTACAAAATAGGGAAATAAACACGTAAAATCCAATAACGAGCCCAAATTAAGCTAGGAATAATAACTCTTTTTGAGAGCTAATAGGTACCGAGTAACGTGAGTGCGATTGATTCGTGGTAATCGAGCTATCTCATCTTTTTGTTTTTTTATTAAGAAAAGGAAAGAAAAAGGAAAAGAATTTAATGACGTGACTGACAAGTTTTGAATGCAATGTAAGAAAACATTCGATTAAATAAATAAATAAAATGAATTGTAAAACAAAAAAGAAAAAAAGAAAAAAAAGAAGAGAAAAAAACCCGATTAAAGAAGAGGATCAATAAAATTGCCCCCAATATTCTAATATAGTACGCAACTTTCCCAAGAATTTGAGCATGTCTTTGTTGTTTGGTTGTGTGGGTACGATGATCAATGTCATGACACATGCTTCTTCTGCTAAGTTTTCTGATTTCTTTGTAACTTTCCTGATTTCTGTAAACATATATTCCGTCTTGTTGTTCAAAGTCGCATTATCAAGTCTCAAAAGCTCGTAATCTTCTCTTAATCCATTATATTGTCCTTTTAAATGTGTATGATCTCGCATTAACCCTTCAACAACATCCTGATATTTGGTAAATCGAATGTTGAGGGACTGAATGGATTCCCTCAAGGTCATGTTTTCCTTGTTAATTTCACATACATGTTCTTCTCTTATATCAACTGTTTGATACAATATTTTTTTCCCTTATAAATCTAGAATTTCTTTGTTTCTGAGATCAATTCATTTCTCCAATTCTTCTACTAATTCATGGAGCAAGGATGTCAGATTGTACTCGTGAAATTTGATTATCTTAAGACTTTAGAGTTGTTAGTGCGACTTCCTTATCCTTCCTTAATTGATGCATTTTTATATTCAAATCACGAGCTTTTGTATCCAATGCTGATAGTTCTCTTTCTAAATTCCTCTGCTTTTCGACATTATCCTTTAACTTGCATAGTTCTTTTTCAAGTATAGTGTTATGCAACAAGCATTGATTCACTTCAACCTTTAATTGTTCATTTTCCTAAACTAATGATGCATTCATCCTCTTCAATTCCTCATCAGACAATTCTCTGTTGCTTGATTAGGAATCATTACTTCCTCTTGGGGACGTATTTTAATGCTAGTTAGATGGAGATGCATCCACGTCTTGTCTTTGCAAAATTCTTTATTGTAAGGAAATTCCGAATTATTGAGCTTATGTGTTGTAGAGATAAATTGGTGTATCCACATTTGATGTAACACCATCAAAGAAGCGTAGGATATACATCCCTATGAGCCTAAGAGAGGTAAATTCTGAAACTCACCACATTTTTACATCATTGGCCCGATGGACATCCATGGAGCCTTCCATACCACATCCTCTATTTTCAACTCAGCAAAGAAAGCTTTCCAAACATTTTCTTTCGGAAATGTTGAGCTCAAACCTAATTGTAGAAACTCTAAATTAGGATTTTGGAGTTTGTTCCATGATCTTAAAAATATGACTTGAGGACAGTTAAATTTTGGTGGGCACTTCACATGACTTAGAATCCAAACATATAACAATGGAGCATAACCGATAAAATTTTCAGCCTTTTCTGTCTTGTAATGGTTCACTAACTGGAATGTCTCAGTCAATATTGGTATGATAGGATCTACTCCTTTCTTTATCTTAAAAACAATTCGACCACCTATTCTTCGACATATTCTTTTACCTTCAGGAATAAGATTGCGTTGAAGATACCTAAGGCCAACAATGATAATCCTTATCCTCATTTACAAATCTCTGTTGAAGGAAAAGTATGTATTCCATAGGCAAGCGCACGCTCGTCCTTTTTATCTTCATATGTTTTTCAATTTCATTTGTATGAACTTTGCCTAAGAATGCTGACAACACCCTTTTCATAGTAAATGACCCAGTATAGGAATATACTTCTACTTTCACCTGTGATGGTGTTCTTAGAAGGGACTGGTATTCTTCAATATTTGAAATCATGTCTATCGACTTAAATGTGAAACATCGATAGGTTGGATCCCAATGTTGTATTAAAGCTTTTAACACAGAAATGTTAACTTGCAGATAGAGAAGTTGGTATATCTGACCATATTTGGTGATAAATTTTTCCTTTTTGGCAACAGTTAAACCTTTCTATGTTAGCATCAAAGCATCCAACTAATTTTCAGGGAAACTAACATATCTAACCTTTCTTGACTCGCTAGATGATAAACAATCTCCATGAATTCTTTGTAGATTTTCTGACCGCTGACATACTATGGACCGATCTTCTATGCTCAATTCTAGTGGGGTTGGTACAAAAGGTGGCGTTTTTATTAAACTCATTCTTTAATATACGAAAAAAAAAAAAAAATAAAGGTTGTCAAGTAACTCCAAACAAGTGTAAGGTTGACTTTTAACAAATCCTAAAGGATATTTGGTTCCCAAATCTTCCAACTATTTTTACAACATTGTTAACTTGAGTGGAGATTTTCATGCGACTGCACAGGAAGTAGGTTCTGCGAAGGTCACACTACTCAGCTTTTGAATCTAATCCTAAAAGGTATAGCCCGAGTAGGAAGCTTGTGAATGTGTGTGTGGCATGCATGACAATACTAGAGAGAAAAAAATGCATTTTAACTAATAGGACAAAAAATATAAGCAAAGTATAAATAAATACAAAGAAAACTTGACCCTAAAATAACTAAAATAATATCTCGATTAAATTCATGAACAAACCAAATTCCTAAATATATGCATAAATGTGAGGTTCAATTCTATCACACCTAAGGGAAACACGGTCCTCAAGCTTTCCAACTACTTTTGCAGTATAGTTGGCTTGAGTGGAGGTTTTTATATACCTGCACAGGAACCAGGTTCCACAAAGGTCGCACTACTCAACCTCCAAGTCTAATCCTAAAAGGTATAGCCCATGCAGGAGGCTTGTGAAGGTGTGTGAAATGCATAACAATATAAGATGATTACATAAACCATGTCGTTATGAAAAATAAATAAGTAAAAAAAATCCATAAGTATCAAAAAGAAAATGAACAAATAATATGAATCCAAGCACAAACAAAATAATTTTCCCTAAGAAACTAAATAAAAAAAATGACGATCAATTAAAATTAGTTAGCCAGGAAAATATCTTGAAATGAAACCGAATAAATAAATAAAATAAAATAATACACAATAGAAATAAAACATAACGACTTTAACCCTTTAATGTTCCCAGTAGAGTCGCCAAGCTGTCGCAATGTCATCACGACGTGGAGCAGCCGACTTCCTCCTTAAGGGTCTCTTTCGAGATGAAAATTTGGAGTCACCACCAATCATTTTAAGTTGTGATTGGTCACCCATTAAAAAATAAAAAATGGTGTTCGGAGGTTATTGAGTGTAGGGAAGGTATTAGCACTCTACAATACCCATTTTAAAAAAGACACTTTACTCTATTATCCGATATTATAATGAAAATTAACAAAAATAATAAACTACAAGAGTTGACTAGTTAAACAATTCCCCGGTAGAGGTGTTCTCTATCATATAATTGTGAAAGTCTCAAGAAAAAAAACGTTTGAAATTCATTTGAAAACTTGAGATTCAAATCAAACCAAAACGTTATTTGGAAACTAAAAGCTAATGTAAAGCTTATTTAGAAATCCAAAACACAAGGATGTTTGAAATTCAAAGATAACTCTTAAAAAAAACTCATAAAATTAATTCACTTTGTAAATTCAAATCTATTTAAAATTTATGTTTTAATTTCAAGTATTCTAAAATACAATTAAGAATTTTTAAATTGTAGTTCAAAACGAATGGAATAATATTATCCGACGCTAAGGTAGAAACCTATAATCAATTAAAATATTATTTAAATATGATCAACAACAACAACAATAAATTGAAAACAAATAATATAAAAAGGAGGTGGGGTCCACGACAATTACTAAATAGAAAACAAATAATTTAAAAAAGTGGGAAGGGGCCTACCACTTTAATGACTAAACTTTTCCTCTTCTTCTTCCTCGATTCTACCCTCTCCTGCTCCACCTTTTTTTCTTTTTATTTTAATCTTGCAGGTGGGTTGCAGAGAATCATCGGAAGTCGCAGGGTTTGTTGTGTTGGTGCTCGTGAGGTTCGTCGAAGATCGCGCGTGAACATGGAGAGCACACTGAAGGTTGTTGTTAACCGGGAGTTGCGAATCTGAGGATCACCGAAAAGTTGCAACTGCGTGTACGGTCTATCCGGTGGTGCGAAGCTTGCTAGAGGCCACGTTGGAACAACAACAACAACAACAACAACAACAACAACAACAACAACAACAACAACACAAGTCACCTAAAAATAAAATAAAATAAAATAAAATAAATTAAATTAAAAATAAAAATAAAATTAACTTAAAAATAAATAAAAAAAACATGAAAAAGAGGAAAAAAAGAAAAAAAATATTAAATTAAACAGAATAATGTCGGACCAAAAATGGTGTGTACAACTTCCACACGTTCCACTTGAGTTTTTATCCTATGACTTATCATTCAAATGAGCTATTTATTGATTTCCTTAAGTATGATAAGTGTGATGTTTTATGATGTTCACATGTATGTTTAATATGTAAAACCTACTCCTAAGAATTGGTACTAAAGGTATGGTAAGGTACCTAGCTACATGACGATCCTTGCTATCGAAGTTATGGTAATATAAGCAGGATCCTACTCAATTCTATGTTGTCGAAGTCAAGGTAGGGTTTTTATGATTGTGGTAAATAAACTCACTGGATCCCTTAGCAGTGATCCATTTGTATAAGTGTTTACTGTATGAAAATTGATATGTTTATATGGTGTTAACTATGTGGTAGTGGTCTGTAATAGGATACACACTGTTTATCAGGTGCCAAGGGCATTAGTTCATGGAAGTATGTTGACAGTAATTGTCATAAGAGAGTTGACAATTGCTGTCTTCACATCTCTTCTCGGATTAGGAGGGTAATTTGATAAGAGGTGTGACAAGTTGGTATCAGAGCATAAAGTTTTGGGAATGTGAGTCAAGCATTAGACTCTGGACATATGAATGATATTATGAGCCTAATAATGTATATGTTATAGGAACCAAGCCTTGAGAAGGTGACAGGCTGACCTGGCAGATGGCTGAAAGGGATCGTGATCCTACTGGAGATCTTGTAGATTGTAAGGATCCAGTTTCAATTAGAGAACTAATAGTATAGGAAGCTACATTTATGAGAGAGTCTAGTGCCCCTCAGGTTTGTTAGTTTCAACAAGCATGCAACAGAAGAAAATAGAATCATTAAGCACGCTAATTCATTAATTTTAGTTTCAAATCAAACATGTTCTTCAAAATAAAAGAGTGTTTCAACAATACCTGTGAAGACTCCCTTTAATCCACAAAATCAGCTGCATTCTTTTTCTCTTCTGGCCGTGAACCACCACTAGGACTTCTCTACTATCCTTTAGAACCTTAGATTGAGTTGTGAGACTCAAAATGAGTTAAAATTACAGAAGAATTTTAGGGAAGGAGTACACTATTGCAATTTTAAGAACACCTTCTTCAAGCGCTCAGGCACAATTTTTTCAACTTTTGCATGATTACTTGATACAAAAACATAAGGTTTTTTTTTTATTTTTTTTTTATTTTTTATTTTTTTATCGAGAGGAAGGCATGGAAAAGCCTTGCGTTTTTGTATCAAGTAATCATGCAATCATATTGCAAATCACAAGCCAACTCCTACTTATGGAAATTGAGTGGATTTTGGTGATACTATGACTCAAATTGGGAAAACCCATTTTTTTTTAATTAAAACAACTTTTAATCAAATTAAAATTGAAATTTAATTTTCAATAAAAAATTCTTTTTAAAATTAATTTTCATTCAAATTCAATTTTAATCCTATTTTTCAAAAATTAAATTAATCAAAATTGATTTTCTAAATTTGAATTTTCACAAAATTCAAATTTTTAATTTTAATTGATTTAATTAACTAAAAAATTTAATTAATTTTTATTAATTTAATACCAAATATTAAATTAATCAAATCACCAATTCCAAAATCATGAATCTCTATTCATGTAATGTGATATTTAAATCTAGTTTAAATATCAATCAATTCTCCAACTTCATTTAATTCATTAATTAAACGAGTAATTATATTACATATAATTACTAATTCCCTTTATTCGTATTTGAACGTTTCAAATTAACACATCACGTTATTCTAAGGCTTATTCCGTTTGTGAACTAGTAGGGGGACTTAATGAACCTTTAGATGATGGGCTCCAACGATCCAAGATTAATTGGCTAAACTCTTTAAACCGAATTAACCCCTATTCATTAACTACCGGGTCACTCTACTAAAGCCCAGTAGTTGCACTCCCCTCACTGTAGATATATTATGTCCACTCGATATAACCATGATTAGTAAGTTAACCCTTCATAGGTTGTTCGTAATAATGGTTCGGTCAATAGCTGTTTTACCCTTGAGATTACTTCTTGTTCTTTAAGTCCCACTGATCCTCTAATGAACAATTAATTTGAGATCCAATCATCAAACCGTGTCCCTCTCGGGCCAATGAGAGGGTGGGGTCCCTTATCAAGACTCGAAGTCAGCATTTAAGGGAACAATCTCTCTACTATCCCTGAAAGCAGGTAGGAGTGAATTCTGTCTTGCACCCTATGTCCTCAACTATCTACCCAATTTTACCCCTAAAATGGGAGGCTTATTGAGCCAGTGCTATTGAGCCAACCCTCACCCATGGAAATCTAAGGATAATCCTGAATAAATAGGAGTTTATAGTTAGCTCAAGATTAAGGTTATGTTAGCTAGGTCATCGCTTTGAAATAGTCAGTCTTAAACAATAAACAACGTTATAATAGTAAGAGTAACTTATCTCTTGGTCCAATTTTATGCAAACTTATTGCATAAGACGCCCCCACTTCTCATGTCCCCACATTAACGAATTAGGATCGCTTCGTTTTAACACTTTATAACGACTGTAACAACTACAAAGTGGGCCACATCCAATAGTGTTACTAGAAGAAAGTACCCAACCTTATTCGTATACTATAGCTCATTTTGACTATTTACTCAAACCTGATCCACTCTTATGTCTCCACACAAAGTTCAAGTATACATGTAATAGTCATGGATCTTTTAATTTATTGGATTTATTTCTAAAACGAAATAAGCAATTCATATATTCAATAACAACTTTATTGAATCAAACTTCAATAACAACTTTATTGATTTACATAATAAGTTTATCGTTTACGAGCCACGATTTTTAGGATATAAAACCTAACAAGGTTAGCATAGATCCTCAGAAGAAGAATAGAGTTTTCGATAGGATTGCTCATAAGCTGGCAGCTAGTGTATGATCTATACAGACATACCCTAAGAAGAAGTATAACATTCAGAGGATGAAGGCACTCAGTGCCACAACATTTAAGGGTACTACTGACCCTGCAGATGCTGAGGCATGGTTGATTTAGATAGAGAAATATTTCCAGGTAATAGGATGCCCTGAGAACCATAAGGTCAAGTTAGCAGTATTTCTGCTGCAGAAATGAGTAGAGCAGTAGTGGAGAGTGATAGATTCCAGAAGGAACAGATTTGAGCATATGATATAGGAAGAGTTCAAGAGGATTTTTGAAGACAAGTATTATCCTACTTCATATCGTGAGGTGACGAGTTCCTGAAGCTCATTCAATGTAATATGACAGTTGCTAAATATGAACGAAAGTATACAGAGTTATCCAAGTATGCTTCCACGATTATAGATAAGGAGCAAGACAGATGTAGACGTTTTGAAAGCGGTCTGAGAAGGGAGATACAGATTCCTGTTACTGCTACAGCTAACTGAAAATATTTTTCCCAGTTAGTGGAGACTCGATGCAAGTAGAGGAGAGCTTGAAAGAGGGCAAGCAAAATAGGGAAGCCTCTAGAGGAGAAAAGAGGAAATTTACTCCAGGAAAATCTGGTAGGAGATATTTTAAGCCCCGATTCAGTGGGCTAGCGACTTCTCAGGGTAGTATAGTAGATAGTCAACAGAGAAGAGGTAGGCATCCCTAGTGTACTAGTTGTGGTAAATATCCTTTAGGATAGTACTATGAGTGACAGAATTTCTGCTATCAATGTGCACAGCCTGGGCATTACAGGAGGGAATGTCCCCAGTTAATTTTAGGGGCACAAACTAAGCAGAAGACAACATCTCAAATAGTGATGTAGAATAAGGGCACAGTAGGTGATTGCCAAGCAGAAAGGTGCAGTAGGATGGCCTCGTCAGGAGGGCAAGGTTTACACTATGACCTAACATGAGGCTAATGATGCATCGGATGTTGTTACTAGTATGGTTTTTATTCATGATAGATTTGCACATGTATTATTTGATCCAAGAGCGACCCATTCATTTATTTCTGGCATATTTACATTGAACACTAATAGGATGCTAGAAACTATGCCTGAGGAGTTAGTTATCACTACCCTTATTGGTGACGTGCTGATAGTTAATAATTATTATAGAAATTGTGTAATTGTAATTGAGGAATAGAGCATGGTGATTGATTTGCTTCCCTTAGAACTGTTAGAGTTTGATGCTATTCTGGGAATAGATTTCTTGTTTAAATATCATGCTACTATTGATTTTCATAAAAAGGAAGTGATATTCAGATTACCATGTCAAGTAGAGGTAGTGTTTGCAAGAGAGAGGAAAATGGTTCATGCTACTTATATGATTTTAGCAGTAAAGGCCAAAAAACTGTTGAGTAAAGGTTGTGCAACATACTTGGCCCATGTAACAGTTTCATAACTGAAGAAGCTAAGAACAGAAGATGCTCTTGTGGTACAGGAGTTCATTGACGTATTCCCTGAAGAGTTACCAAGATTACTACCTGATAGAGAGATGGAGTTTACTATATATTTAATTCCAAGGATAGCACCTAAGGCACATTATAGGATGACACCAATTGAATTGAAGGAATTAAAAACTCAATTGCAAGAATTAGTAGAGAAGGGCTATATCAGGCCCAGTGTGTCGCCTTGGAGAGCGCCAGTTCTATTTGTGAAGAAGAAGGACGACACGCTTAGATTATGTATTGACTACAGGCAGTTGAACAAGGTAACTATTCAAAATAAGTATCCATTACCTCATATTGATGACTTGTTTGACCAACTAAAGAGAACATCAATATTTTCCAAAAATGATATGAGATCAGGTTACCATCAGTTGATGGTTAGGGAGTCAGACATCCCTAAAACAGCTTTTCGGACTAGATATAGGCATTATGAGTTTCTGGTTATGCCATTTGGCTTAAGTAATGCCCTAATAGTGTTTATGGATTTGATAAATAGGATATTTTGTCCATATTTAGATTAGTTTGTAATTATTTTTATAGATAATATCCTTGTTTATTTAGGTAATAGAAGAACATGTTGAGCATTTGAGGGTAGTGTTGCAAACACTACGTGAAAAGTATTTATATGAAAAGTTCAGCAAATGCGAGTTTTGGCTCGACCAAGTGGTGTTTCTAGGACATGTGGTTTCTGCAGCAGGTGTTAACGTTGATCCTTAAAAGATTAAAGTTGTAGTTAAATGGGAATGACCTACCTCAATAATGGAGGTACGTAGTTTTCTTGGGCTGGCAAGTTACTACAGGAGGTTTGTAGAGGGCTTCTCAAAGATAACTCTCCAATTAACCAATCTAACCAGAAAGGATGCAAATTTTGAATGGACAGATAGTTGTGAACAGAGTTTTCAAGACTTGATACAAAGATTGACAACTGCGCCAATCCTAACCCTTCTATTTCCAAGTCTGGAGTTCAAAATCTGCTATAATGCATCCAGACATGGATTAGGATGTGTATTGATACCGATGTAAAGTCGTAGCTTATGCATCCAGACAACTGAAAAAGCATGAGGGTAACTACCTTACTCATGATCTAGGACTAGCAGCTGTTGTGCTAGCATTGAAGATTTAGTGACATTATCTATATGGTGAGAAATGTCACATCTTTACAGATCATAAGAGTCTAAAACATATCTTTGATCATAAGGAATTAAATCTATGACAGAGGCGGTGGATCGAGTTGATTAAAGATTATGATTGTACCATTAACTCCCACCCATGTAAAGTAATATAGTAGCAGATTCTTTAAGCAGGAAATTAAACTGCCCTAGAGATATGTTGAGTTCTTTAAGGGGAAGGTTATTGCAGGAGTTTAAGAGAGCTAATGCAACATTGACAATTGGTCACTTGGGGGAAATGATAGCTCATTTTCAGGTAAGGCCTACATTAGTAGATGATATCATCAGAGCTCAAATAACAGACTCTAATTTCAGTAAGTTGATTGAAGAAGTTGGTCAACAACAAAGATCAGATTATGTTTTGAGACAAGATGGAGTTTTGATGAAGAAAGACAGGTTATGTATTCCTGATGATGAAGCACTGAAGAATGCAGTGCTAGAAGAGGCCCATAGTTCGGCCTATACGATGCACCCAGGTAGCACCAAGATGTACAGGACGTTGAAGAAATCTTACTGGTGGCCGAAAATGAAGAAAGACATAGCTAGTTATGTAGATAAATATTTGATTTGTCAGCAGGTTAAGCCAAAGCGTCAAAGACCTGCAAGTTTGCTAAACCCACTTTCAGTACCTGAATGGACATAGGAACATGTGACCATGGATTTTCTTTTTTGCCTACTAAGGACACCCAATGGTTATGATGGCATTTGGGTGATAGTAGACAGAATGACAAAGAAGACAAAGTTTTTACCAGTCAAAGCCATATCTACCCTTAATCAGCTGGCTAAGATGTATGTTGATCAAGTTGTGAGCCAGTTTGGGGCTCCAATATCCATTGTATCAGACAGTGACCTAAGGTTTACCTCAAAATTTTGGTTCAACCTATAGAAGGCGCTTGGTACTAAGTTGCATTTCAGTACAACCTTTCATTCACAGACAGACAGATAGTCAGAATGAACGATCCAGACCTTGGAGGATATGTTGAGAGCTTGTGTGTTACAACTTAAAGGTAGTTGGGATACACACTTATTATTAGCAGAATTTACATATAATAACAGTTATCACTCTAGCATTGGCATGGCTCCGTATGAGGCTTTGTATGGAAGACCCTGTAGAACACCAGTTTGCTGGAATAAGGTTGGTGAAAGACAGTTGGTAGGACTAGAGTTGGTTCAGACGAAATGAGAGAATGTTAAGTCGATAAGAGAAAATTTAAAGATAGCTCAAGACAGAAAGAAAAGCTATACGGATAAGAGAAGAAGAGAGTTAGAGTTCAAGATCAGAGATCGAGTATTTATAAAGCTATCTCTGGGGAAAAGGATACTTTGGTTTAGTAGGAAGGGCAAGTTAAGCCCAAGATATATAGGACCCTACGAGATAATTGAACGTATTGAGCCAACAACTTACAGGTTAGCTTTACCTACTGAGTTATCTAGGATAAATGATGCTTACCATGTGTCTATTTTAAGGAAATATGTCCCCAATCTTACTCATATTCTCCGAGATCAACAGTGCAACTAAAAGAGAATTTATCATATGAAGAAGAACTAATTCAAATTTTAGATAAGAAAGAGTAGGTGTTGAGGAACAAGACTATTCCGCTGGTTGAAGTCTTGTGGAGAAACCATAGAGTGGAAGAAGCCACATAGGAACCTGAGTGAAGGAAATCAGACATGAGGATTTCCATGAGCAGCGAAAGGATAATTCCAAATTCTATTCGAAATTGAACATAATCAATTAAAGTACAAGAATGGAAACTAACAAGTCATGTAAAACTAGAAAATACAACATGCTAACAATAGAGTCAAGGGATAGAGTATGCGTACCTTTGAAGAACCATTCTTCAAACTCCCTCGATCAATCTCCAAACGTCCAAGACAGCAACACAACCCTCGAATGCAAAGACCGACAACCAATCACCATCAAGAACACAACAAACACAATGATCACGAACTCAATGAACGACCTCCAGAACCTCAAAATCAATCGAGTTGAGTGAGAACACCACCACAATGGTTAACTTGGTATTCTCGGTGTGAGAATCCAGGAGTTGTGGACTCTATATGAGCTTAGTTAAAGGAAAAAATTAGAGGACAACAATCGTGTAGACAATCGAGCAAATGAGAGATAAGAAGCTGTCTATCGTATAGATGAATGCTCGATCGTGTAGTAAATGGTAGTCTATCGTATAGACAAAGCCATGTGATCATTTAGCTACAACTAGCTGAATAAACTATCGTATAGTCAGTGTGCACGATCGTTTAGTCTCTCTATAGCTATCATTTAGTGAAATAATTTCACTTGATAGCTCTCATCATAAATAACTTTCCGAAAGTAGTAACTCTTAATTTTAGGAAAACATTTTTTCTTTTATCTCACGGTTACCATAAAACCACCAATAACCTCCCACTCAATAGGTTATTAGAGAAAAGATTTAATTATCAAATAATTAATAATATTATAAATAAATATGATAACCAACTTACCATATTATATTTATAACCTATAGTTTTAATATTTCATCACATGAAACATACAAACCATAGTTTTTTTTTTCTATTTTATGATACTTAATGTAAATCATATTTACATTAATCCTCCACTTGATTTATCTCATACATCATACTGATTATATCATATATAATTGAAATTCTTCTTGTTAATTTGAATATTTCGAACTAATCCCAAGAACTGATTCTCAAATTGAATCCATTGAGTTACCAAGGGGACCTCATGGATCTGTAGCTTAAAGCTCTAACAAATGTGAATAAATGACTAAACTCTTTAGTCATGGGATTCACCATCCGTTAACTGTCGGGCACTCCACTAAAGACCGATAGCTGCACTCTTCTCACTACAGATATATTTCTGTGTCCATATCAACCAATCAATAGTGCGATACCCCTTCACAGATCGCTTGTAAGTATAGCTGGGCCAATTTACCGTTTTGCCCTTGTAGTTACATCTAACTCCTTAAGTACCACTGATTCCTCTAATGAACATAAGTCATAGTCCTACTATGACTGAGTCCTCTCTTCCAAAGAAAGGTTGTGGCCACTATGTTCAAGACCCAGAATCAACCATTGTTGAGTTGGCAATCTGGCCACTCTCACCCATACTAATTAAAGGACCGCCCTTAAAGACAGAAGTTTCCAAAACACTTAGGATTAAGGTTATGTCACCTATGGTCATTTAGGTGAGATATAAGTCTCAAGTACCAACAGCGTTATATAAAGAGACAAATCATCTCGTGGTCCGGTCTTATCTAAACTCTTTATATATGACACCCCCGCTCGCATGTCTCCACATGAATGGGCAAAATCAGACCATCTGTAGTAGTTTACGACACTTGTAAACCTCTACAAAGCGAGTCGTATCTGTAGTGTCACCAGGATAAGGTATCCTTCATTTATCCTTATACTACAAACCTTTTAAGTTATCACTTAAGACATGATTCACTTGTATATCTCATATATATTGTATATCTCATATATATGCTTAAGTTTACATACAATAATCACAGATCTTTGTTTATTGGATATGAGTAAATGAAAAATAAAATAACTCTTATTTTATTCATAACAATGTGTACAATGTTTACAAACTACGAGACTTCGGGAGAATTAGGATACCAATCCCAACAATCTTCTATTTGTCTAAATGCCTTGGGAGACTAATTACAATACATGAAAAACAAGTACAATATACAATAAACTAGGGCATACACTATACCCCAATATCATCTCCCACTTGTCCTAGACAAGATGCCACATGTCCTGTAGACCTAGACTCTCTAGATGATCGTCGAACACTTTGGCCGTGAGAGACTTTGTAAATAGATCAGCAACGTTATGCTCCGACCGATCTTTGTGATTATCACATCACCGCAATGCACGATCTTCCTGATCAAATGATATTTCCATTCTATATACTTGCCTCTACGATAACTTTGAAGTTCCTTCGAATTTGCCACAGCCCGACTGTTATCACAATAGAGTGTGATCGGCAAAGACATATTTGGAACAACTTCCAAATCTGTAAGTAATTTCCTCAGCTAAACAACCTCTTTAGTAGCTTCACAAGCGGCTACGTATTCCGCTTCCATAGTGGAGTCCGTGATGCATCCTTGTTTGATGCTTCGCCACACTACAACCCCTCCATTCCGAGTGAACACTGACCCTGATGTCGAGTTCTGAGAATCTCTATCAGTCTGAAAGTCTGAGTCTATGTATCCTGTAAGGATCAAATCTTTATCTCCATACACGAGCATGTAGTCCCTCGTTCTCCGAAGATACTTGAGGATCATTTTGACCGTTGTCCAGTGATCTAATCCTGGATTGGACTGATAATGACTGGCAATCCCTACTATATAGAAAATGTCAGGTGTGGTATATAATATTGTATACATTAAGCTTCCAACAACTGAAGCATAGGGAATCCGTCTCATCTCCTCAACTCTTGAGGTGTCTTAGGACATTGATCCTTAAACAATACAATTCATGCCTGAAGGGCAATAAACCCCTCTTGGAATCCTGCATCCTGTACCTGATCAACATTTGATCAATGTACGATGCCTGAGACAAGGCCAATCTCTTGTTCTTACAATCTCGAATAATTTAGATCCCTATAACATACTGTGCCTCTCCCAAATCTTTCATTTTGAATTGGGCGGCTAGCCACTTTCTAATGTCAGTCAGAAAGCCTATATCATTCTCAATGAGTAGGATATCATCCACATATAGTACCAGGAAAGCTACTGAGCTGTTGATGATTTTCTTGTAAACACAAGGTCCATCAACGTTTTGATCAAAGCCAAATGATTTGACCGCACTGTCAAATCTAATGTTTCATGATCTAGAAGTAGAAGTATGCGACGACCAGGAAAAGACTTAAATGGCCGCAAGCCCATGTGGCGAAGTTAAGTTAGAGAGTTCAACTTAATTAATAAATGGGTTAGATGGCAGTCTTAGAAATGCTAATTAAAGGATCAACATGCTAGGTGACATTTAATCAAGTTGGATGCTCATGCAAGCCTAGATATAAATAGATCCTGTAAGGAAGGAAACCGGTTTGCCAAATTTTCCTACGTCTAAGGAAAGGAAGTATTGCTGCCATCTGAAGCTTAGAAGGTGTTAAAAAACTCTCGGGCAAGAGTGGGAGGTTTGAGGATTACCAACCAATCCAAAGGAATTTATTGTTCGAATTCTAAGGTCTTAAGAGTTAAGATGTTTATAAGCAAATTCATTAAGGATATCTTGCTAGCTAATGGCTGAAATTAGAACTATGGAATCTGGAAGATTATAATCTGAAATGATATTGTGGATGAATAAACAGGCAGCTGTATACAGAGAACAAGTAAGCAGCTGACCAACCGATGATATGTGTTGATGCTTGAGAGCATTGACACAGTATTTGCAGCTGAGGTGCATTAGGTATTTCGTATAGTGGACACTCATCGCATAGACTAAAAAAATTGTTCCAGTGCCTACCCGAGCACCGTGAGAAATGATTGCCATTTTTCAACCAAGTTATAAGGTAAAATGGCTAAATATAGCTGATGTGATGAGATGGTTTAAGATGTGATGAACTTAGTCATGATGTGATGAATTACTAGTATGCAATGAAGTTAAGTTCTTGTATTAAGTTCAAAAGAGAGTTAATTATACTGATCAAGAGGTTTTTCCTTTTTTACTTGTAACTTCCATGCGTTCCACTTGAATTTTATCCCATGACCTAGCATTCAAATGAGCTCTTTACTGATTCTCTTAAGCATGATAAGTGTGTTGTTTTATGATGTTCACATGTATGTTTAATATGTAAAACCTACTCCTAACCATTGGAACCAAAGGTATGGTAAGGTAAGTAGGATCCTACTTAGTTCTGCATGTACGTAAAATCTATGTAATCGACGTTGATGAGATTGAGCAAAAGGGTTCTCTCTCAACTAAGGTTATTAGAGATTGAGCAAAATGGCTCTCTCACATGTTCAGACAAAGTAGTAGAGGAATTTTACAGAGAATGTTGGTGAATTTTAGTCCGGGGTTTTACATGCTATGATTTTACATTTTCTAAATTTTATTTTCAAACCTGGGAATGTAAATGTATATATTTTATTATAAACATGTTTACATCATGAGTTTATGATGGTATGCTTCTTTTAAAGAAGCCACTCACTAGGCATTTTAAGGTTACCCTTTTCCAATGTTTTCCTCCCCAGGTAACGGCCGACATTCTAAAGCCTAGCATTCTGCAAGTTAGTCACTTCTCAGAAACCTTAGAGAATTTGATGTTTAGATGACTCATCATGGCTTGTTATATTTGGATCTTATGTTCATGTTATAGAAGTCAGGGTAGAGTTTTTATGACGGTTGTAAATAAACTTATTGGATCCCTTAACATTGATGCATGTTTATAAGTGTTTTGCTGTATGAAAATCTGTATGTTTATATGGTGTTAACTATGTGGTAGTGGTCTGTTATAGGATACAAACTTTTTATTTGGTGCCAAGAGCGTTGGTTCATGAAAGTGTTTTAATAATTAATGTCATAAGAGGGTTAATAATTGTCGTCTTCACATCTCTTCTTAGATTAGAAGGGTAATTCGAGAAGGGGTGTGACAAAAGAAGAGCGAAAGAGATGAGGAGAATGAGTGGCCGACCAGGGGACTTGCACTTGGGAGTGAAAGAGATGGGGAGAATCTAAGATTGTGATAGAAGAGAAGAGATTACTAGATTAGGTTTAGGTTTGGGCTTTTTTCTATAATTTCTTAATTAAATAAAACAATTACTTATGGATAGAATTATATATATATATATATATATATATAAAATTCTATTTGGGGATGAGGTCGAGATTAGGGTCAGGGTGGGGATACTCTCCTCGTCCTCAATTGGGGACCTTGGAAAATTTATTGGTTTTACCCCATCCCCAGTTAAATTGGGAATTTTCCGCCCCAATCGGACCCGACTCTACGATGATTTTTTCCATCCCTAACCCGCCATCATAAACGAGTATTTGGGTACAAAGTTGATATGATTTTCTAATAGCTCATGGATAATTTATAATATGTTTTATATGGAATATGATCATGTCATTATTTGAATAACACGTATTTGATATGTTACTGGATCTTATATACTTTGCCAATTATTTACTAGATGATATTGATAAACTTCATTGTTGTTTTAGAAAGAGAAAATTTATGTTCATATTAAATTACTACTCACTGGGCTTTAGCTCATGCTTTCAATGTTTTATGTCCCCCTTCCCCCATGTAGTGATCAAATTTCGGGAATAAGCTGAGTCTCAACTGCCACACGATGATAGCTTCCCACTACATCGTAGGTTTACATATTTTAGAGTCTTGATTTTGATAGACTACACACCATTACTAAATGTACATGAGTTTTAGGAACATGGGACATGAATTAGTGGTTTGTTTATATAGTCGTGAAAGTGTTTTTGATGAACATAAACTTTGTTGATAGTCTATATGTATACTTATACTTTTGAATAATGTGTTCGACCTTAGTTTTAGTAAAACAGGAAATGAAGAAAGTTATGAAGTGTGTTTATGAATGTCATTTGATCAATATGTTGAATGAAAATTAAGTATGATGAAAGAACACTGAGAAACTATTTAGGCTTAAATACTGGTTGAGTGGGAGAATTGGATGTTAAAGATCGACAAGGGAGGTCTGTTTAGCATCTTCACATCGCTTTCTAGTTTAAAATGGTAATCTGGGAGGAGGTGTAATATATAATTAATTAATTAATTATATATATATATATATATTCATTAAAGACACTTGATTAAATAATATATACTCTTAATTTATACATTGTACTGTCGCACTGTTATATTGAAACTTTCAAAAAGTACATTTCAAATATACTAACAAATCTTAATATATTTCATATGTTGGATAGAATATTTTTAGACCTAACACAATGTACTAGGGTGTATTTTAAAAAAATCATGAATCCATTGAAAGAACAAAAAAATAAAATGCTTCATACGGGAAAATGCAACAAAAAAAATTATGAAATGTTTGATATATACTGTGATATAAATGAAATTTATGATATACTGTGGTTTATGTTAAATATTGAGTCAAATTTTTATTTGTATACAGTGATATATTTCAAACACTTAAAATAATATTTTCGATCACTTAACGAAAAAATGTTTATATTTCGGCTTCAAAAAAAATATACATCTTTAATTTTGTTTTAAAAAATAATGTAACTGCATTTTCTCTCTTCAATTAGACAAAGGAATAAAATCACAACAAATAAATGTATTTTCTCTTTCTAATTAAATAAATGAATTAAAATCTCTATAAATAAATACAATTTTTCAATGCCACATGCCACATTCTCTCTGATGCCTGTCATAAACTAGAGGTATTTTTGTTCGAAAAATTCATTAAATCTTATATATGAAAATATCAAGATATCTATGAAAATAAGTTTTGAAAAATAATAGAATCTTTAAATGTCCCTAGAAAAATTATATGTTGGGCCATTTTGGCTCTTCCTTGGATCTCACTTACGCCTTTGTTGAAATAGTTTATTATGTAACCAACTATAGTTCAAAAGTTAATTGGACTGTAATTTTAAAAAAATCACATGATAGTTGGACGATTTAGGATGTGTTTAGAATATATTTTTAATATTTAATTTAAAAAATAAATTATTTTAAAAATATATTTTAATCTATTTTTATAAAAATAAAAATAAATTTTTAAAAAATATTTTATTCTCAAATCAATGGAAATGGTTCATTAGTAGACTGCATGCATAAATAAAAGAGGCATATAGCCAGAAAATATTTTTATATATAATATAATTATATAATATCAAACGAAAATCAAAAGTGTACACTTGGCAGTTTCAAGAGACTTCCATAACACGTGTCCTCCTTACTCACCGACACGTATACCATCTTCTTCATCTAGCAGCGGCTTCACCATTGCTCCAGAACCATCTCTTAATTTCTCCGCCCTATAAAATCCAGCAAAGGCCACTATCAAGTAATCAACGTAACAAAAAAATGGCGCTGAGATATTTGGTAACTCGAACGGCGGCGAATGGCTTCAGAACAGCAAATAAAAGCCCTAGAACCTACACTACGGCGACTGCTCCGTGGATGAAATCTTACGCGCCGGCAGCCGATTTCTCGCGATTCGATCACCATCACCGGCAGCAACAGAGCAAGCCGAAGGCGTCAAGAGCCGGCGATTTTGTTCCGGTATATGTGGCGATTGGAATGATTGCGCTCTCTGTAGGTCTTGGATTGCACACGGCGAAACAGCAATTAGCTCATTCGCCGTCCGTTTCCGTTCGGAAGAAACGGAGAGAGACGATCCCGGAAGTGGTGGAGCCGGAGCACGTGGCGGAGGAGACGGAGAAGTTCTTTGCTAAATCGTTCTTCAGAAAAGTGGCTCACGTTCAGGAAGTAGAGAAATTTGGGGATTACAAAGTTCCGTACGATCCTCTGCTCGGCGATGCTTATGCTCATGGCCACCGTACTGAGACGTTGAAGTCCGTCGGAATCGATCCGGCTTCGAACTGAATTGAGATTTCGGTAATTGGGCGATTCTAGCTTGACTCCATGTAAATAAGGAATAACGAATCATCTACTGTGAGAATGTAATCTTTGTAAAAATTTCCCGTTAAATCGTACAACTTTGATCGTTCAGGATGGATACGAGCATGAATGAATGTTCGATAAAAAAAAAAAAAAAAAAAACTACTTATTTTGGAACTATTTAAGAGATTAAAGTAATCCGTTAGAACAACATTGGCTAAAATAACATATCTTGTTCGATATGTATTTTGGATAATGTTTTATTTTTATTTTTTTTGAGTACGATTGTTTTGTTTTAATTATTCTATTTAGCAAAATAATTCTTGTATCCGTTAAAATAATTCTGAACTAATAATGGTACGACCCTCTTTTCGAGATTTCATAGAAAATTTTGTCTAAAAGTAAAATTTATAAAAGTCCTAAGAGTTTTTTTTAACTAATTAAAAAAATATTTAATTATAAATAATTAAGAATCTCTAAGATTGGATTTACGAGTTGCATCCTTATTACCATGGACTCTAAAGAAATTATTAAAAATATTTAGAAAATTTTCTACCTCATGGTTATTGATTGAGTAAAGCTTTTCTTTAAAAAATAATTTAGTACATTATTATCATAAACTATATTCGAGTATCTCATCCAAAATAAAAGACATCTTCTAGGTTTGTTTATTTTATGTTTATGAGTTCGTCGAATATGTGTATTTATAGATAATTCGAAAATTATTTTTGACATTTATTTTAAGATTTTGTAATAAAATAGTGTAAATTAAAATTTTTTTAATTTTATATTTTTATTGTATCAAAATTTCTAAAATTTAAAATATTGAATTATATTAAATAAAAATAGAAGTATTTAAAAATATAACATATCAGGTTATAAATTTAATTCTATTAGGTTAAATTTTAAATTTGATCTTGTAATTTCGATAAAATTAAAGTTAATGTAAAAATTAATTTAGTTCTTATCATTTAATAATAACATGTTTAGAAGGACTATTTTTGAAATTATTATTAAATTATATGAGGTAAATTTTAATGGTAAATTATTAGATCTAAGTTAACTTCTTTTAAATCATTGGACAAAAATTTTAATTTATCTTATAAATTTTATAATAGTATAAAATAATAATTATACAACTATTTTAATATAAAATTATGTTCATAAATAAATAATAGTAATCTATTGTCAACTAATATTTAATAGATAAGTATAACTAGTTTGTAATTTTTTTAATTAAAATTAAAATTTTGAATTCTATTAGTAAGTATATATTTGAAAATATGAAATAAAATTATGTTTTTATCTAATCTAATTTTTGTTTTCAAGTACTCTACTAGTAGAGACTTTAATAAGTTTTAAGAATATACATAAAATTATTTTTATTTAAACATTTTTATAAATTTTTTTAGAATAGATTTAAAAAAAACTATTTTGAATTGTTGTTAAATCTTCTAATTTTGTTTAAAATAATTTATTTTTTTAATTAAAAGTATGATCCCAACACACTTTTAATCTCTTTAAAAAAATTGAATCATCTTGCAAATCTCGTAAGTTAAGAAAAAATCTCATCAATCGAGGTAGAAGCTTTGTTTAGCATATTCTTAGCAATAAGTAGTCAAAATCACTATAACAAATATCCCGTTTAATAGCCCGTCAGTATATTTGTCTCAGTTTATATATCTCAAGTTTTAATTCTCAGTTTTAAGAAGTTTAGCAGATTAAAACAAAACAACACACAAACTTGTGTTCCATCTCACCAAACCTTATTTTTTCTTCTTTCTTTTTGTTTTTGCTATCAATTTTATCTAGAAGATAAAGTAACATATATTTGAGGTGAGCAAGCTTTTTTGGATGGGATAACTTATAGTAAATTAACACATGTCTAATTCAAAAGTTTAATTTGTAGTTAAGCGGAAAGGAAAAGTAGACTTTTTAGCTTTCTTCTTCTTATTGTTTTGTATTTTTTGTTTTAGATTTGAAGCAGCCATGATAAAGAGATCGATTAAGTTGAAAGAGGGTTTGGGGAAACAATTATGAATCTGTAAATTTTTCTTAATATTCTTGTGGGATTTTAATAATTAGAACTATTTTTCAATTGGGTTTGGTTTATTTTTTCTACGAATATGATTCCTGATTCTTGTTTATGGGCGATTTTATTCTTAGTTTTGTATGTTATTAAGATGATTTTGGTTTAGGCAATTTGGGTTTATGGTGATGATTAAAAGAAAGATGAAACGTTCCTAAAGAAAATATATAGTTTGACATCTAAATACTAAAAGATCATTAACTATTTTATCAACAAGATTCTGTAGAACTGAAAGAGATTGATAAAGAAGACTGGGAGGTTGAGGAGACAAATATGTGAAGCACGTTTTGGTTTTGAAAGAGAATGAATATGTAGAAATGCGTCAATTAGGTTGTTATAGGTCAAGAGAAATGAATGGCTAAGTTATAATTATAGAATGTTATTAAGGAATGAAGTGGGTAGGGTAGATGCATATTAATATGCTTGAGTTGATTGATGATAAATTCAAGACATGTGTGTGTTGTGCCAGGAATATTGGGTTTGCAAATAAAAGGAAATATCCTAGACACTATCAATGTATCAATTTATTATCCTTCTACTATCAGCTTCCATTTTATCTTTTGTGTATAAATTTCCAAACTTCATTAGTTCTAGTGGTGTGTTTTTTTATGATTAAATTTGAATAGTATAAAGGTTGAGAACCTTAATGTCTTCTTCAAATAGTATGTGTCTTCTTCACTGGAACTTTCTTATTTTTCTTGTTCATCATGTATTTGCACTATTTTATATCTTCACCAAATTTCCTATCATTAGAAGGTTGGTTCTATTATGATTTTGTTAGGAATTGGAAATCTTGTTATGTTTTTTGGGTGAAAAAACTTATAAGAATTGATTTTGTTTGGAACTTTTACCTATTAAGTATATGAAATTTGGTAGAAATTGAAGCAAGTAGATTAACCATGTATCAATGCATGTTTTAGAAGATTAAAGCTTCACTACTAAAATGCTTTGTGCATTGTAGGTACTGATACATTTCAAATAATGGAGACAATGGATCTTGCTATATTTGTTGAACCATTGAAATTGAGCCAATGTAAGTTATTAAGTTCCTGAGACTTACTTAGAGGAGAACTTTTGATATTCTATTTTGTAATTCATTTTAGAACTAACTAACTGAAAACCACACATCTCATGATCTCAAGTTGTTTGGTTTTTGATAATTTTTTTGAGGGGGTGGAGGGCTGCTTTCATTATCTATTCATTGCCATTTGAAATTCAACTCTCTCTATTTTTACTTCCAAATAGGAAATAACTTGAGTAGTTGCTCTATCTATTAAGATCCTTGTTTATGTATGATCAAAGTACTTGAATGATTCAAATTTTCTAATAATATAATGTATTGGTATCATTTTTGTTTAGCATATTATTAGTTTTTGTTTTCTTGACTAGTCTATTGATCTTCCCACCAAGGCTCTCTTAGTTTCTCATATTGCTTGAGTTGTTAAAGTGTGTTAATTGACTTGTACATCGAACATAGGTTGAACGAGTGTGGGGTTATTAGGCATCATTTGAAGGCAGAATTGCTAGACTGCTCCCTTCCTAAAATAGGTTATTGTTTAATACTTGTTAATTTTGTGAAATTGTGATACTGAAGTTTCACATTCAAAATTTACCTCTAATGGAAGCTTAAAAAATTGGTTGGAGATGTTGATGATTGCAAAATCATATCTTTACCTCTTTGATTATCTTAGGAAAGCTAAAAAAGAGTTTAAACATATACTTTTGTTTTATAAATATATTTGTAGGCATGGAATGAATTCTAAAGCAACATCAAGCAAGATGACCACATTTACACCAACTGAGCGATATTCACTCATTCTCATAACTCATTTATGCATGTAGATGTTAGGTTATTTATTTTACCCTTGATAATAAAATCAAACATTGCTGCATCTTCTAGTTTTAGTAGTCCAATTGGAAACAGTCCAAATGTAAAAGTAGTGTTTAAATAAAAATACTAGATAGGCTCTTGCTCTTGTAAGATATTTAGGTTTGTGATTTGTAAATTCTAAACAATTTTTGAATAGTTGGATTCATATGAGAAGTTCACGTACAACTTATGCAAGCTTGACTTGTTATCCTACATTTTGTGGCTTGTGTTTTGTGGAAAGATAATTATGAGCATTTTAATATTTACATTTTTCTAGAGTTTTAGGTATTAAAAAAGACGTGTTGGAAAGTCTGTGATGTTCAACTATGTAATTTATTATTTTGGTTTCGTGTAGTGGATTTCTAAATGACTTGTGCTATTAATTCAATAGGTTTCTTTTTTATGTTTGACTATTTAATATGTGTCTATGTTTTTTCTGTTTAATAGGTGTCCAACAAAAGGTACAAATCAACATTCAAAAGAAATGTTCCTTGGGAGATCAAGAATCTTTGGAATTACAAGTGAACAAAGAAGACTTGTAAAATATTTTATTTACTTATAAAAATAAACATGAAAGATAGATTACTTTATTTTATATCATTTATATACTTTATTCTAGGAAATGATTATATTGTTTTTTTTTTTTTTTGTGTAATGTTAATAGATTTATAAAATTTCAATTATGAATGAAAGTTATGGTATTTTATAGTCATGAGCAAAGCTATAACAAAATTTATATAGTAAAAAAGAAGTGCTATCAAAAGATTATTAAGTAACTATAGCTATTATAAAAGACTAAATAATCTTACTATAGCATAAAACTAAAGTTATAAATACTATATTATAGCGTTAAAACAGTGCTATTATAAGTTAAAGATAGCATATTATTTTAGCTATATAAACATACTATAACTTTAATAAAAAATAATATTAAATAATTTTATAGCAAAGAAAATAAGTTATACCTTCATACTTTATTATAGCATCCAATATAACTCTACAAAAACGATATAAAAAGTCCTAGATTTTTAATAACATGGTCTATCAAGACCTTCGAAAAAGACTCTAAAAGATTTTTTTATAGCTTTTTCCGTTAGCTATCGTATCCATTATTTCTCGTAGTGAATCCACGTTAAATGAAAAATTTTCAAACTACAGGCCAAATGGATTCCTTTGGAAATAGCCAAAAGTTCCACTAAAGGAGGAACATAAGTCAGGATGGCACTCAAACCAGTGGAAGGATGATCTAGTTTCCAGGATGCATCAACGTTTAGCTTCAATAATACATTAGCGGGTGGAATCCATCTCTGTAAGCGAATAAGGCGAGAAGAATTGAGCAAGGAGCCTTCCAAATCCCTAACTAGAGACTTGTGAATTCCTCATGATACTCATGAATTTCATAAACTTCAAATAAAAGGACTAGCCACAGGTGAATCGTGTACGACTTTATTTTTATCATCCCAGATGCCCATCAACAAACAACAATTAACTCGATTTCCTTCTTTGAACGAGATGAATTCAACTCCATCCACTGATTAGCAAAGCAAGAGTTATAATCTAATCAGGTCAAACGATTAATCCGCACTAGTTTCCAAATCTCCTTCGCTCTAGAGCACTGGAAGACGTGATTAGTTGTTTCAACAACACACGTGCAAATACAGGTACCAAATCAATCCCCACATTTTTAAATCCTCTCTTGATGGAAGAGAATTGTTCAGAGGATGAAGCTTTGGCGTAAAAATAAAAAACCCTAGAAGAAAGGAGACTTAGGAGAATGTTTTGTATTGATATTTCCCCCATACGGAAATAAGAGCACAAAGGTGAATTATATACACTTATAGAAGGAATATTCAATGAAACAGAATACACACGTATAGCTATACTATCTGTTAATGAATAACAGAATTAGAGAGGAATAATTTGGCGCAGACTTCTTCCACGTCACTGTACACATCAGGTCACGGTGCTGAGTCACTGGTTGACTGCCTCATCCCTTATCGTAATATTTCCCTCAAACTAGGCGTTAAATCTATTAGCTCGAGTTTGGATCTTAGATAGAAAAATTGAGAATGTTAAAGAGCTTTGGTGAGGTAGTCAGCAACTTGTTCGTTAGAAGAAATATACTGAACATCAAGATGTTTCTTGAGGGCCTGGTCTCGAACATAATGCACATCAATCTCGATGTGTTTGGTTTGAACATGAAAACCAAGATTTGATGCAAGAGCTCTAGCTCCGATGTTGTCACGCCAAACACTACAACAAAAATTGTTTATAGCGACGAAAAACATTTAATCGCAATTTTTCGACGAAATATCAATTCATTGCAACTCGTGCGATGAATTACATCTTCATCGCTTAAATCTTGCGACAATTTTTTTTTCATCGCAATTTGGGACATTTATCTTTTTGTAGCAATAATGCTTACAACGATTTCATATGTTCGTTGCAAATTGCGATGAAAATATGAAATCGTCGCAAACTTCTAAACTCAAAAAACACACAGGCAGCAAAAAGGTTTTCATTTCCACCCTTTTGCCACCCACCATCTTGGGTGTATTATGTGTTTAAAGTATAATTTGGAGAATATTTATGTGATTTTAGACTGCGGTTTAAAGTATATTATGTAAGTGTAGTTTGATTTAGAACTTATTGTATGTAATTAGAATTTTGTTAATGATCATTTTGATTTAGTTTAAGATTATATGTAATAGTATATTTGTGACCATGGGCACTTATGTTTATATGTTTAAATTCTTGAAAAAAGTTCTTTATGTTTAAGTAATATGAAGATTTGTTATTGTGATAATACATCATTTATGATTGATAAATGCGATTCTGCTCATGTTTAAAACGGGGAGGGATTGTTTAGTTTTTAGTTGTGATAGTAGTAAATGTTAATTTGTGACTGTTATGCTTATCGTATTGATTTGTACATTTGACAACATCTTAAACAATATTTTCATTCCTAATTATTGAAATGTTACAAAATACATGTATTATAAAATTGGAACTAGACTACTACTTCTGTTATCATTTGTTATTCTTTTGTAGAGTTGTACAACTCTACATTTTGGTGTCTAGGCTTTGAATAGGTATTATTTTTAAGACATTTTTCTTGTGTGCTTCTTCTATATATGAAATTGCAAGTAAGCTTTTATTATTTTGAGTATATTCCGTGTATTGGAGACTATGTGTATGATGTTGTGTTATTTGAACGTTATTTATACTATCGAAATTTGATTTGGAGCTTATTATATGATTGAATAATGATTTTGAGTCTTTATGCACTCAATAGTTTTATTTAGAAGTTATTTGTGTGATTAAACTTTTATTTATAGTTTATTTGTTTGATTTGAAGCATGGTTTCTGTGACTAAATTGTGATAAGCCCAAATGTGTGATTAATTTAATTTTGAGTCTCCTGTGTGTGATTAAGTTTGATCCTAGTATTATTGTACAATTGATTTGGAGTCCTATTTTATTTTATTTTAATACTATCGAATCTATTAAACATTAAGATACTGATCTTTTCCTCTTAGTTGAATTTGTGATTATTATGCTTGAGATTGTTTTAAAACTTTTGTTGTTGTAATTTTACTTGGGTTTGAAATGAGAGAAAAATTGTGTATGTTATGTGTAGGATTAAAACTAATCCTTGTTGACCACACAAGAAGGAAGGATTGTTAATTGACTTTCTTCCATCTTTGTGGGTGGAACATTTAGTAATGTTTCTTTTGTCTTTTTTAAGACATTATAGTTTAAGCATTATGTTTTTTTTCATTCTTTTGTAATTTCAAAACTTTACACAAAAAGGTTCCTATATGCATGTGTATATATTAATTTTAAACCTTTGTATAAATATATTTGGTCTTATCTTATTTTATCTGACTATTTGTACATGCAAAATGTCTATTAAAATTAAAATACAAAAAATAGAAAAGATGCAAGAAACGTCATTACTAGAAATTAAATGAATATATATTTTTTTAACAAAAGTAAGCTTTTGTGACTAAATAGATTTTCATCGCAAAAATTGGTTTTCATTGCAAATTGCGACGTTTCTTGAAAAACGTCACAAAAGGTATTCACCGACAAGGTTTTAGTGACGTTTCATGCTACATTAATATTAACGTCGCTAAAGGTTTTTTGCTACAAATTTTTTATTATTAGCGACGTTTTAATTTAGTCACTAAAAGCAATACTTCTTGTAGTGAAAGGATAGGGGTGCCTAGGAGACCAAACCCAATTTCTTCAAGCAGCTGCCATATCCATGTTATTCCAACAGGGACGTGAGCAAGGGCACAGTATTCTAACTCAGTGCTAGACTGAGCAATGATAACCTATTTTTTGGATGATCAGGATGTTGGGTTTTATGTCCTAAAACTCGCAGTTTATAAAATAATTAAATATTTTCTATAATCAATATACTTTTATTGATTTCATAAATTGTATGAAAGTCTAAATCCAATAAACTAAGACTGATGACTATTGCATGAGTACTTGAACTTTATGTGGAGACATAAAAGTGGATCAGGTTCGAGTAAATAATCAAAATGATCTATGGTACATGAATAAGGTTGGGTACCTTAGTCTGGTAATAACATTGGATGCGGTCTACTCTGTAGTTGTTACAAATAGTTGTAAAGTACTATATACGATAAGATCACTACAAGAATTTTAGGCTTTAATGTCGGTTGAAAAAAGTGATATCGGATGTATATGTCGATTTTAAAAAATGGATCTTTAATGTTGGTTTTAAACCGACATTGAAGATTGGCTACAATGTCGATTTAAAACCGACATTAAAGGCCTCTCATTTTTTTTAAGCTTTATTAAAAAATATCTTCTTGATTTCATATCAAATCTTCTCTCTCCTAATTTCACTTCTCTCTTACCAAACCCTATCTTCTCCTTAGCTTGGCGTGCGAATCACTTCTGATCATCGTCGTCACCGGTGTTGCTTGGATCTCCATCGTTGTGGGCTTCTTCCAGTGGTGGGTCATCGTCGTGGGTTTTCTCCGGTTGTTTTTCGTCGTCGCGTGGGTGTTCTTCGGTTGGTTTTCGTCGTCGCGTGGGGCTTCTCCGGTTGTTCGTCGCGTGGGTGTTCTCTCGTCAACTCGACGTTACTCTAGTCATGGAGGTGGTTGTTCGTCGTGGAGGTGGAGGCCTCCACCCCTGAAACGGACGTCAGTGGTGCCGTTGAGACAGAGAGCTTCTCTGCTGTCCCTGCTTTGGAGGTCAGGCTGTGCATACTACTGTTTACATAACTTATTTATTTCAATCAACGGTCTTTAAGTCACAGGTGTTTGATAAATCTGCAGGAACACGAACTTGCTGACTGGAGTAAAGTAGAGGATCTGGCGAAATCAGGAGACAGAGCCGATGTGGAAGTAATAAGCTCGAGTACTCGAGGTTTTGTTGTAAGTATATTATAGTCAGTTCATGTGCTTTGTCCTGCTTGTATTTGAAGATAACTTATTTCTTTTTGGTGTTACTTCTTCTTACTTTGATTTGTGAAGGTATTATTTGGCTCCCTAATAGGATTTATTCTGTACCGTAATCTTGCTGCCAAGTGGAAGTTTTTAGCTTTTGAGTCATGGCTAAGACAAAAAAGGTTTGGATCCATCAGTATACAAGCAAAACTTAGGAACTATTGGAAGTAGTGATGGTGGAAGCCAGCCCTTTGCCAGTACTAGGCAGGATTTGGAAATTGATGTAAAAGATGGGGTAGAACTCACACCTGATATGAAATTGGAGGATCTTTTTCAAATTTATGATCGAGAGAAAATCAAATTCTTGTCATCATTTGTTGGCCAGGTAAAAAAGCCTCACTCATTTCAGAAAACACAACTGTTCATGTTAAGAGTACTGATAAACTGTATAACTTGCAGAAAATCAAAGTAAATATGGTGTTGGCCAACAGAAAATCAATGAAGTTTATCTTTTCCGTAAGGCCAAAAGAAAGGGAGGAATTAGTCGAGACAAAGAGGAGTTTAATGGTTCGCTACTTCGTCCTATAGTAGTATTTGTTGGATGCTATGCGAGAGTGTTAGTTTCAGTAATTTTAACTCATTGAACCTGAGCTGAAGATAATTAATAATTTTTTCCTAGGGTTTTGAATTTATTAAGAAGATATCATGCAAGAAACAATAGTGTTCATTATTTACTATTCAGTTCTTATTTTATTTTCATTTATTTTCTGTAACACTATCAATGCATCCATGTAGCTTGTTGGTAAATAAGAAAAAAAAACATCTCATTCATGCTGACATTGTTGGGATATGCCGAGAAGAATTTTTTACTATAAAAGGCATAAAGATGCTCTTTACTTTCATTAAAAGATCATCTAACGATTCACACATTATTAGATACTAATTCAAATATGACCCTAACCTCTCAACTCTCCCCAAATCCAAATTATAGAGAAAGGAAATGAGAGTTCATTCCATGTAACAATATTGTGGTAAGATCATGAACATACCCTGTTCAAGAGATTGGGGAACTCTCCCACCCTATGTTTAAGAGTCAAGTGGCAACCTCTCTGCTTAAAAGAAGTTTCACTATATATATATTAGTTTATTCAGTATTACTTTACACTAGAAATTGGGTTGGGGGAAGGAGGAGATAGGGATCATGCATGCTCACATGGAGGGGGAACATGGCCACAAACCAATGCGTTACTTGTGGAACCTCATATTTCAAACTTCTAGTTTAATATTTTTTTCACGATTTAATTGTCTCCATATCTTTCTTTTGTAGGTTGTAGAGGCAAAAGTTCATCAATTGGATTTTTTACTTGAACGCATATTCTTATCGTTGAAGCAGATAACAGTAAGATGTATTCAGAAATTAAACATCTTCATAAAGTTTTAGCAACTTTTCTGTATAGAAACCATATTTTTCTTAATGCAGCCAGACCCGCTAGCCCTGGATTAGCTCCAACCTTTCAGGTAAAATGGCAACCCTTTTCTTTTCTTTTCTTTTCTTTTTCTTTTTTTCTTTTTTTTTTAATTTTTATCATGAGGATAATATTTGAAACTTAAACGAAAAGGAAAATTCTCCCCATTTTATCCCAAGCTTTCATGCAATCTATAGTATATCTGGTGAATGAGTATTATCTAGTTCCTTATATTTATATGGTCTTGGGCATAGCTCAGTGTTTTTAGATCATTTTTCACCAAACTCTCCATTTGATGCAGGTTTATATGGCTTCTATGTATGAAAATCAGTACAAATTACTTGCTCGATCTGGAAACAAAGTACAAGAGGTAAATATTCAGAAACATTACTCTTTTGCCATTGCCAAAAAAGTCTCTAAAATTCTTATGAAACTTGGGACTAAGAGTCAATTGTACAAAGGAATAGGCTATAGAACTTTGGATTTATACCCTGGTTTGTGGGTTTCGTACCAAGTCCATATAGCATAGGTTTGTGGAGCTTACAAGATCAACAAACTTGTAGCTTGGTAGACTAAACATAAGTTTGACTTCTTAACCATAGATTACATAAACTAACTCATGAGCCAAACACCCCCTTTGTTAATTGAAAATATTTTCTTTAATTTTCCTATAGTAAACAGATCAACACTTCTAATTCAACAACTCTAGTTTAAGTTGAAAAGAAGTATACTTTTGCATTTTTAGGGACCAACTGATCTAAGCACTCCACTTGTTTAAACTTATGTAATCTTGTGATTTTATTTTTGTATGCAATCAAGAGTGTTATTTGAAATATGGATATTATATTGTGCAGATGATGGTTGAGACATCTTTGGATAAAGAAAAAATGAAATCAGTTATCTTAACTTGCACCAATAGGGTAGAGTAACCAGTTTCTTGAGTTTTGTTTTAAAATCGGATGGTAAAATGGCCCAAAATCTTTTGTTTTAAAATCTTAAGAAATTTCAATGCCAGTTTCATATTCGTATCCCCACTTCTTAGCTTAGGAAGGATTATGCATGTTGGAGTGAGAATGTTGTGGGGATACCAATTACAGTTAAGTTCTATGTTTTTCTATATATCTATTTTAATAATACTTATTTGCCTAATGTTAGCTTTCTTTTAGTTTTCAGGGAAAAAAAAGAATCTACGTTTTGCTATATATCTATTTTAATAATCTTCATTTTGTTTCATTTTGAACGTCGAATTTTGTTTTAGATGATTATGGAGCATCTAAGAATATGCTGAGGAAATTCGATATGAACATGGCCTATGGACCTTGCCTTGGAATGACCATAATGGCTCGGTGGGAGTGTGCCTGTAATCTTGGTCCGAACCCTCCAAAAGACATTGAGACATTTTTAAAGGCTGGAAAAGTGCAGTTGGAGTACTTGTGGGATTCTCGAGTTTAAACTACTCTGCTTGCTGTGTTATTTTTGTTTAATGTATGAAGTGCATGTTGTACTTTTGGACAAAATGTTCAGCCCCTGGCTAAAATGATAATCACTATTCATGTGATGTGAATGGGCTAGAAATAGAATGTTTGCTGATGACAACTTCCTTGGTTATTTACTTATCAGTTATGTTCAAAACCTCTTATGAGTAGTTGTATAGTAAAATTTGACTGATATTTTCCTTTCCTAGTGTTGTTATACTTGAACTTGACATGATGTGTGAATCTGTGATTAAGACATCTTTCGATTCCTAAAAGTTGAAGAATATTTGTATAAGTAGTAGCATTTCAAAAAATTTTCAATGTGATATTGATGGGTTCCTTATTCTTGGCTGTCTTAGATTTAGAACAGAGTAGTCAAATATTTATGCAGACATTATGAAATTGTTAATAAGTTGGGAGATTGATGAAGAAGACAGAGTTGAATCTAATTGAAAATAGGATCTCATTTTTGCAATAGGAACAATTTTTGTGAAAGTGGAGAAGGCTAAGATTGTAGAGAACAGAAGGGAGGGGTAAGATTTTTTTAGTCTATTGCTTGGAAGTAGCAGAATTTAATATAAAGAAAAAAAAAAGTAAAGTAAGATGTCTTCAAATATCTCCTCTGCCTTTCTACATATTTACATTTAATGTAAAATGGACAGATTTGGGCTTCAATGTCGGTTAATAATTAAAAAAAATAGAGGCTTTTAATGTCGGTTGCAACCGACATTAAAGACCTTTAATGTTGGTTGGAAATTTCACTGAATGGCTTTAATGTCGGTTGGAAATTTCACTAAAGGTCTTTAATGTCGGTTGCAACCGACATTGAAGGCATTGAAGCCTTTTAATGTCGGTTTAAAACCGACATTAAAGGCAACTGACATTAAAGGGCTTTAATAACACTATCTTTAATGTTGGTTGTCAACTGATATTAAAGCCCGAATTTCTTCTAGTGGATCCTAATTTGTACATGTTATGACATGAGGAGTGGGGGCGTCCTATGCAATGAGTTTGCATAAGATTAGACCAAGAAATAAGTCACTCTTATTTTACAACGTTGTTTACTGTATAAGACTGACTATTTCTCCTAGATGACCTAGGTAACTCGATCTTAATCCTGAGCTAACTATGAACTTCTGTTTATTCAGGATTACCTTTAGATTTGCATAGGTGAGGGTTGGTTCAACAGCACCGACTCAATAAGACTCCCATTTCAGAGGTAAGACCTAATAGATAGTTGGGGACATAGGGTGTCAGACGGAGTTCACGCCTACCCGATTTAGGGATAGGAGAAAGGTTGTTCTCTCACATACTGAATCCAGGTCTTGAACAAGGGGCCCTACCCTCTCACTGGGCTGAGAGAGTTTGGTTTAGTGATTGGATCACAAACCAGTTCCTCATTAGAGGATCAGTAGAAACTTGAGAAATAAGACGTAATCTAAAAGGTAAAACAGATATTTGACCCAGTCGTTATTACGAACAACCTGTGAAAGGTCAACTTGCTGATTATGGTTAAATCATGTGGACATAATATATCTATAGTGAGGCGAGTGCAACTATGGGCTTTAGTGGAGTGACCCATTAGTTAACGAATGGGGATTAATCTAGTCTAATGAGTTTAGTCAATTAATCTCGGATCGTTGGAGCCCATGATCAGTAGGTCCGCGAGGTCCCCCTACTAGCTCGTAAATGGACTAGCTCTAAAATAGCGTGATAAGTTAATTTGAAACGTTCAAATTAGAATTAAGGGAATTAGTAATTATATGAGATTACGTATTTAATTTGAGAATTAAATGGAATAGGAGAATTTATATTTAAATATGATTTAAATATATATAGATGAATGTATGTAAAAATTAATTTAATATTTGATATTAAATTAATTAAGTTTTATTTAAATAATTAATTTATGAAATTAATTTTATTTTTTCAGTTTTTAAAATCAAAATGGATTTTGGAAATATCAAATTTTGATTTTGAGATAAAATTGGAAAATTGAAAAAAAAAAAACAAAACACAAATAAAAAAACATGATTTTCCATTATCCATCTCCTACTTGCTCATACAAAAGGCATCACTATTGCCTTGTGTTACTCCAAGCATGAGCTGCAACTCATGCAACTCTCTTCCTTGCATGATGGTCGACAATATGTTGAAGAGTTTGAAGTGAATTTCGGGCATACAATCAAGAGAGAATTTTAGAGAAAATTCGTGCTGAAAAAAGAGTTCTTTAACTAGATTGCTGCTATGAGCAATTCTTCTTCATCCCTTGATTCAAGCTTATTTTGAGTCCCACAACTCAATCTAGAGCACCAAGAGAATAGTAGAGAAGATCTTGAGATGGTCTGCAACAAGATTTGGAGAAGATTGCAGCTGGAGATTGAGCTTTGAAGAGGTTTTACAAAGGTATGTCATGAAACTCACTTATTTTCTGCAAGAGCATGCTTTATATTTTGTCAAAATTAATGAATTTGAGTGCTTAAATGATCCTTGTTGCTTCCGCTGTTGCTGATACATTCCTACACAGGATACCATTGAGGTTCCAGGAAAACACAATATGTAGCCATTGATTTTCTATCATCAACGCTGGAAGCCTAGTCGGCATCTGAGAAGGCGGTGATGGTTAATGAATATGGTTGGATGAGAATGCCAAGTGAAGACATACGTTTCAAGTAACAAAGAATTCTTTTGGTAGCCTTCCAATGTACATCAGTGGGAGTCTTCAAAAATTGGCTAAGTTTGTTGACGATGAAAGCAATGTCTGATAGTGTATTTACATGATATTACAAAGCTCCAAGGACATTGCGATAGGGAAGGGGATCAACAAGAATACTTCCATCATGAAGAGACAAGGTTTGACCGGAGGCAGCTGGTGTTGGGCAAGGTTTAGTAGTGGACAAATTGTAACGCTCCACCAAGTCAGAGATGTATTTTGTTTGGTTGAGATGGATACCACTTGGTAGATATGAAATTTGAATCCCAAGAAAATAGCTCAGACGACCAATGTCTTTCGGAGAAAACCTTGAGTCGAGAGTCAGAATCAGTTTCGAGATGAATCCCTGATGACTGCTAGTAATGATGACATCATCCATGTAGATAAGAAGAAGGACAATTGAAGAAGACCTTCGAAAGTAATACAGAAAAACATCAACTTTGCTGGTCGAGAACCCAATGTTGGTGAGGAAAGCCTTCAATTCTTCATTCTATGCACGAGGCGTTTGCTTGAGGCTATAGATAGCTTTATTTAGCTTGCAGACATAAGATGAATAGTCAAGATCTACAAATCTTGGTGGTTGAGTTATGTAAACAGATTCCTTTAATGTGTGAAGGCGTTGTTGAAGTCAAGTTGGCATAGAGACTAGCCATGAGATACGGCTAGAGACAACATAATACAGATGGTGGAGGATTTTACAACTGGACTGAAGGTCAAAGAAGTCAACTCCCGGTGTTTAAATGAAGCCCTTTGCAACGAGGTGGGCTTTGTGCCTTTGGACAGAGCCGTCGACACTTTTCCTCAACCGGAAGACCCACTTGCATCCCACCACGTTGTAATCAGAGGAGGATGGAATAAGCGTCCAAGTGTTTAAGCCGTGAAGAGCTAAGTATTTAGATTTCATAGCAGATTTCCAAGCAAGAGATGAGAGAGCATCGGTGATATTGGTGGGTTCGACTAAGGAGAGATCAGAACTCGGATTATCAGAATAAATGGAAGCTAGCCATACCTTGGGTTTAAAGATCTTAGCTTTGCCTCTGGTTACCATGGGTTGAGTGTTCGTGATTTGAGGTGGACCAAAGAGTAACGGTAAGGAAGACCCGAATTGAAGAGATAGGCATGGAGAAGGAGAGGTACATGACGAGGAGGTTGGTTTAAAAGGGGGATGAGAATCGGACTGGAGGTGAGGGACAACTCGACAAAGGCTCAGTAGGTAGGTGGATCGATGGGTTATGATCAAAATTAATAGGGAAGGGTTACTGGGCCAAAGGATGGGCCTAAGTTTTTGGGATTGGAAGAGTTGGTAAAATTTTGGGCTTGAGCTGGCAGAACTTGATTGTTGATCGGTAGGGTTTGGGCCTGGGATTGTAGGACGTGGGCTCGATAATGAAAAGGAATATGGCTTTCCATATTGGTTTAGATTAGGTTGGATTATAGGAGGGGAGGACCTAAACCAAGACAGAATGGAATTTTGAGCCTGTGATAGGTAAGTATGTGGGCTTGGGCTTCCAAACCAATTTTTGAACGGGAAGTCATCCTCGTTAAAAGTAACATGCCTGGTAATGAATATACGACCTTCAGCGTTAACACATTTGTGGCCCTTATGCAGAATGAAGGGACCAAGATAAACACACCTCTCCATGTGAAAATCGAATTTATGTCGTTGGTAGGGTTGTAAGTTTGGATAGCAGGCACATCCGAACTCCTGGAGGGATGAAATATCCAACGACTGCTTGGTTAATGGCTCAACGGGTGACTAATCCTACAACAGAGGAGAAGAAAGACCATTAATTAATAAAACCACACTTTGGAAGAAAAACCACTGGAACCGGAGAGGCATGGAAGCCTGGGCAAGTAATGTTAAGCCAGTTTCTACAACATGCCGATGCTTGCGTTCAGCTTGACCATTATGAACAGAGGTATATGGGCAAGCAATTCGAACATGAATACCAAGTTCAATGCATGCATTTGTAACGAGTTTGAATTCTCCTCCGCCATCCAATTGTATCATTTTGACTGTTGTATTAAACCGATTTTGAACCATTGCTTTAAATTTCTTGAAAGTAAAAATAGGACCACTCTTTTATCTTAATGGATAAAGCCATGTAAAGCAACTACGGTCATTAACAAACATAACGTAATATTGATAGCCATCCACTGACAAAATCGGTGCTGGTCCCCAAACATCCACGTGAACAAGATCAACGGGGTTAGAAGCATGAGATAAAGAGTGGGGAAAGGGAAGGGTGTGCGCTTTTTCGAATTGACAGGCTTCACAAAAAGAGAAACTCTCATTAGATGTGTGTAAGTTACATTTCTTAATTACTTTGGCTAATGTTTGTAGTGAAGGATGACCAAGCCATTTATGTAAAATGGCTTTGGTTAATACTACATTCACTTGACAATTTAAAACACTCGGTCTATCAACTAAAAAACATGAAAAAGATTCAGTGTCAGTGGTTCGAGAACCGTCAGAGGCACCATCTACTGTGCATTGAAAATTATTTTTGCATTGTTCTGGAGAGGCTAATTGATAAAATCAATTTTTAAGACTGCCCTACGCTAATTCCACCCCTGTAACCTTGTCCTTGATCTCACAAAAGTCAGAGTGAAACTCAATAACAACATTGTTATCCTTAGCTAATTTAGATATGCTAACCAAGTTCTTTGCAATATAAGGTACACACAAAATATTTTTGAGTTTTCAAGAGCCTGATGGTGAGTTTATGCAGAGTCTCCAATGTGAGAAATAGATAATGACATTCCATTAGCAACAAAAACTTTATCAGTACCTGAATAATCAATTTTTAGGTTGAAGAGACTTGATTTGCAACAATGTGGCTGGAGGCTCCACTATTAGTGTGCCAGTTTGGATCTATCAGCATTTCAGGTGAGGCTAAAATAGAGTTGGCAACAAATGGGTTCTGATTCTGAGTTGGAAGATTTGCTTGACTGTTGTTGTTGAAGCAAGATTTTGATCTAGACACTTCACGAGAATTAGACAGACCAGGTGTTCGGAGGTTTGTTGCGGCCCGACCCTGAATAAAGGAAGTTTTTGTTTTTGTTTGTTTCACCGGCTCAAGGCTTATACCACAAACGCAGTAAAACAGTAAGATCGGGGTTGAATCCACAGAGATGATTAGTTAGGATAATTTGAGAATTCCAGGTAATGAGGGTTGGTTGGATTTGAAAATCAATTAACAAGTAATCAAAGAAAACAAGAATGAATGCGGAAAAAAAAGAGATTAAATTCAATCGATGAAAAAAAAAAACTTGGGATTAGTATGCATGTTTTTTATTTCTATCATCATGCACTAGTTAATGGTTCTAATTTCGTGAACCCCTCAACCTATTGAAAATCTAATAGCCCAATTAGCCAATTTTGATAATAAACTAAATTAGCACCAATTCAATTTAAGACTCTTCCTTCTTAGTAATATACAAGTAAAAATTGAATTGCTTTATGAAAGGGTTCAATTGTTGAGACATACCACAAGCCGAAAAAGCCATATCTTATAGTATGATTAATTTGGAAAGATTATATTAGGTCATACATGAATTTGGCCAGAAAAAGTCTAGACCTTAAACATGCGATCCTAATATGTACAACTTAATCAATCAATATATGTATAGGCTATGATGATTTTTCAAACAAGGGTTTCGATAAATTAATTTGTCAAATCAATTCATAGAAATTCTATTAATAATTAATCAAATCTTCTCAAAAGGTTCACAACAATTAAATATATCAACTAGTGGACCTTCAAGAATCAAAGCATACTACTAGCCCCAAGAAAATTTACCTACCTTCGTATCAGCATAACAGAATCACAATGATTAATGGAGAAATGAGGTTGACTATATGAAAAATTGCACAACAATTTGACTGAATTTGCTCCTAAAATCGGACTAATTCTTAAATTTCTTCACACCTGCAGCTGGAACCCCAAATTCCATATTTATAAGTTTGCCGCAGCGTCGCGACGCTAGGAAGAGCATTACAACGCTGCGATGGCAACGTTCAAAGCCTTGAGGAAACGTCACGATACTGGCTTAACGCTCAGTTGTGCGCGCGCAAAGAGGGAAGTCCGTCAAAGTCCATAGCGTTGCGATGCTCTAGGAGAGCGTTATAACGCTACCTATTCTGCCTTATAGTGTTGGGCTTAGGCATTGGGTTGGCGTTGCGATAGTGGCGTTATCAATCTTCAGATCATTGCAACGTTGCCCTGCACCTAAGCCTACTCCCTTTAAGTGTCGAGTGAGCATTGGACTTAGGCTATTGATAAGTGTTGCGACATTTAAATAGGGTAGTTTGGTCTTTTGTCATCTTAGCTCCATTTGGGTGCACTTGACTTCCAATCTTCTGTCCTTTTTGCTTGATTCTTCAATTTTGCAACGTAATTGCTCCATGGAATTATTTCTCCTACAAAATAAGACAAATTGACTCAAGAATTACCCAAAAATAGTAAAGTTAATGCCATAAACTTAACTCTTTTTGAGACCTAACACCAGGATTGTTGAACTCCTTGATGTATTGCAATGAACAAACATTTGCAATGTGGCCCAATCTTCCACAAACTTGGCACATTGGCCTATTTGAAGAGCGCCCACATCCTCTTCCACGACCTCGTTGATTTTGAATAGAGAATGATGGTCCTCCGTGATTTCGATTCATATTTGGACGGTAAGTCTGGCTACTTTATCCTTTCCCTTGCATCATATTCACAAAGGGAGATGGATTAGTGTTATTAGATAAAACAGATAGGTTACTTACCCCAGATTTGAGTATGTCTAATACTCAAGTCGTTTTTCATAAGAAATGAGGTCAAATTATAGATCTATCCAGCTCACTCCATACTTCCCTTGAATGACAATCACCATTGGGCTGTATTCTTTGTCGAGTCTTGAGAGGACCTATGAGATTAGATCATTGCTTAAGATTGGACTTCCGACAAGAGCAAGCCCATCTGAGTATTGCTTCATTGTGGCCAGATAGTCTTCCATTTTCAAAGATCCTTTTCTCATCTGTTGAAACATACATTTCAGATAAGTTTCTGAAGGGATTGAAATTCCCCGAAGTGGAAGCATATGAATGTATCGGTCTCTAAATTCATTTTACAGAACATACAAAATTACAGGGTGACAAAAACAATTGATAAGCATTATTAAATCAAGCATGCTACTACTGTGAAGATGGAGAAGAGGGATTAAGAAAAGTAACCCTTGAAGATCTATATCTTCGTGTTTCCTCTCCATAGCATGAACACGAACCAGCATCTCTTGATCTCCCAAACTCGTGAATCTGGTACCCACGAACACAATGTACAAGGGAGGACACCACCGCAGGGTCTTCCTCATTATTCACAGTGACGAGAATTATGTAGAGTTATGGGTTTGCACCCAATCATGAAAGTATAGAGAGATCAAAGGAAAAAGAAGAAGTTGAAAGGACCCAATTTCTCTCTCTTCTATTTTCACATGAGATGAGGGGTTGAATGGGTTGAGAGAGTTACAACTTCCTCCCCATTTTTTTTTAATTTCAAAATTCAAATTAAAAAATTTGAATTTTAATAAAAATAAGATTAATATCTGTCTCTTATACACATCTAGATGTGTATAAGAGACAGATGTTATATCACGTATAACATATAACCTATAGTTTATATTATATCACATATAATATATCCTATATTTTTTTTTTTTATATAAATCACATTCATATAATTTAATATTTGAATCACATTCAAATAACAACCTCTCTCATCAAATTATATAAATTTAATATGAATCATATTCATATTAGTTTTAACATATAGTTTCTATATGAATCATATTCATATAATTAATATTTGAATCATATTCAAATATTTATTTCTCTCATAAAATTATATATATCAACATACATTATATATTATAATGTATCTATATAAATTATTTGATTATATCTTATACAATTAATTCCTTTTACTTAATTTGAACAAAATTAAACCAAATTTGATTTGATTCTCATTAGTTCTTATTGAGCTAACAAGTGAAGCTTATGGACCTATAGATTGAAGCTCCAATGATACTTGATCAATTAATTAAACTCTTTAATTAAATTATTAATTAATCAACCTTCATTAACTACTGATCACTCCACTACAGATCAACAGCTGCACTCTTTGCACTATAGATATATTTCTATGTCCATTAGATATAACCAATCAATAATGCGTTGATCCTTCACAAATTACTTGTAAGTATAGGTGGGTCAAAATTATCGTTTTACCCTTGTAGTTACATTTAACTCCTTAAGTACCACTGATTCTTTAATAAAAAATTAGTCATAGTCTAATTATGACTAAACCCCTCTAGGGCCAGGAGCAGGTATGGTGCCACATTGTTTAAGCCCTAAAGTCAGCTCTTAAGGGAGCAATTTATCTACTTACCCGACATTAGGGAATGAATGAATTGCTTCTTGTGTAGTTGTGTTCCCAGCTCCCCAATTAGACGAATCTCCAAAATGGTAGGTCTATTGAGTCGGCGATCTTCTCACTCCCACCCATACAAATCAAAGGGCCGCTCTCATAAGTAGGAATTCACAACTCACTCAGAATTTAGGTCATGTCACCTATGGTCATCCTGGTGAAATGTAAGTCTTTATTATGAACGACAATATTAATGAGACTAGTCATTTGATGTTCTGATATTATACAAACTCCTTTATATAGAATACCCCTGCTCACATGTCTCCACATGAATGATCAGAATGAGATCATTTGTAACATTTTACAATAATTTTAACATCTAGTAAGCGGGCCATATTCGTAGTGTCATGAAGATAAGGTATCTAGCCTTATCCATTTACTATAGACCATTTGTTGGGGTTGTTGCTCTAAAGTCTCGTGTCCTGTAGTTTGTAAACAATTTGTATGAATGCTTGTGTTGTATAATAAATTATATTTACTTCACATCTTGATTTTGCTTAGTTGTATGTTTTATTTACTTTACCATAAACCAATAGACATAAAATCCCTGGTTATCCTATGTAACTTAAGCATGTATGTGGTGACATATAAGTGGATCATGTCTTAAGTAATACCAAAATGGTCTGTAGTATATGGATATAAGAGGGAAACCTTATCTTGGTAACACTACGGATGCGGCCCGCTTTGTGGAATGGTCATAAGTGTTGTGACTTATCATAGATGGATTGATCCTGATCATTCGTGTAGGGGACATGCGAGCGGGGGCATGCTATACAAAGAGTTTATATAAGATCTGACCACGAAGTGTTAACATCTCGTTATATAACACCGTTCATGACAAAGACTTCACTTCACTAGGATGACCATAGGTAACATGACCTCAATCCTGAGTGAGTTGGGAACTCCTGCCATTGAGGGCGGTCCTTTGATTTGTATGGGTGAGAGTGGCCAGGTCGCCGATTCAAACCTACCATTTTGGGGATTCGTCTGATTTGGGAGCTGGAAACTCAGCTACACAAGATGGAATTCACTCCTTCCCTGAGGCAGGGGCAAGTAGATAGATAGCTCCCTTAAGGGCTGATTCCAGGGCTTGAACGATGTGGCGCCACACACCTTCTCTTGGCCCGAGAGGTGTTCACACATAGTTGGACTATGTTGTATCTGTCTCTTATACACATCTAGATGTGTATAAGAGACAGCATTGAGGGTGGTTCTTTGATTTGTATGGGTGAGAGTGGCCAGGTCGCCGATTCAAACCTACCATTTTGGGGATTCATCTGATTTGGGAGTTGGAAACTCAGCTACACAAGATGGAATTCACTCTTTCTCCAAGGCAGGGGCAAGTAGATAGATACCTCTCTTAAGTGCTAATTTTAAGGCTTGAATGTTGTGGCGCCACACACCTTCTCTTGGCCCGAGAGGTGCTCACACATAGTTGGACTATGTTGTATTGTTCATTAGAGAAATCAATGGTACTTAAGGAGTAAGAATGTAACTATAGGGGCAAAACGGTAAATTGGTTCAACTGTACTTACGAACATCTGTGAAGGGTCATCGTACTCATGATTGGTTATATCCAATAGACACAGAAATATATCTATGGTAAGAAGAGTTTAGCTATTGGTCTTTAGTGGAATGTCTGGCAGTTAACGGATGGTGGATCTCGTGGCTAAAGATTTTAGTCAGCTATTCACGTACTGTTGAAACTTCGAGCCACGGGTCCATAAGATCCCCTAGGTAGCTTGGATAAAGTTGAAAATCAGTGTTTGAGTCAATTTGAAATGTTCAAATTGACGAAAAGGAGTTCGATTATATAGATTATATATGATATAATTGAACTGGTTAATTATATATGATATAACTGGCTAAATATATGAGATACATTATTTTGGAGGAAATTAGATATAAATATGATTTATATCAAGTGGAGGAGAAATTACTATAGTAGATATGTGATATCAAACTATAGGGTAAGAATATAATATGATTATATTCATTTATTAATAAATTGGTTAATTATGAGATAGTTGGTCGAATTCTTCTCTTCGGTCATGCGTTAGTAGGAGAATCTCATTCAGTTATTGTAACTGAAGAATAAAATGAAAATTTGCTTAATTTTGCAAAGGTTCAAAAAAAATCGCAATTGGTGTGAAAAAGTATCGGTCGCCTAGCTGAGAGCCTATACAATAGAGTCTCATTGTCTAAACGATCGTACGCCTTTCTCTAAACGATCGCTTAGCTTTCCTAAACGATCGTATAGCATGGCGTGTTTTCTAAATGATCGTTTATCTATTACTAGACGACTGCTTAGTAAAACCTACACGATCGTGTAGCTTTGTCTAAACAATAAGCATTCCACTATACGGTAGCATTCTCTCCCACTTGCTTATCGCCTACAAGATTAGTCCGTTCCTCCTACCTCTACCAAAATTACCAAAGACAAAACTTTGGATTCTCACTCCGAGAATACCAAGGGCTCCAAGCGGTAGTGTCGTCCCCACTTCTGCTTGCTCGTGCTTATTCGTGTAGACGATCGTGCTGCCGTAGCCGACTGATTTGCTGGGTGATACAATTCGTAGAGTTTCTTCCGTTGTATTGAGTTCAAGTTTGAAGAGAGTCTTCAAATGGTATGTGAACTCAATCCTTTGTAGTTTATTTATCAAAGCATGTCGTTAATTAGTGTTAATTTGCATAACTATCTATTAGAATGTATGTATTGTATTTCGGTCACCATGAAATCAGAAAGATCCGAACACGCTCATGGATGCTCTTCGTTAAGAGTTCCTTCAATTGGTATTAGAGTCAGATTCTGATTTCCAATTTCATTATTGCAACGAATTGCGTATACATTCTTGGCGGGTGCATATCTACTCTATTTAATCGTTAAATTGTTGTGGATGTGCAAATTAATATAGTTTTCTGGGATGTTAGCCTCGGTTTGATTTAATTCTTTTACATTTTCGCTTGATTGTAAAGGCCCTTGCATTTTTGGGCATTATTAATTGTTATCGAATCTGTAATTCAAAGTCAGTTTGAGTCTTGAGTTGTTCGTGAAGAAGATCAGAGAAAGGGTTGCTGTTCTTCGAGGAAGAAGACGATCAAGGTTTGATCTGGTCATGTAAACGATCGGATAAACGATCGCTGAGTATCAGATCGTGTAGACGATGGGATGCTCGTGTATCGTTTAACGCACGTGTGCACTAGACGATCGTTTAGCTCAGCAAGCTTCATCGATTAGTTATTGAATAAACGATCGTCTTTAGCAACACACGGTAAATCATTTACCTTTCACTGCATTAAGCAATTGTCTAGACAGTCAAGCTTCGCAGCCTCATTGTCGTCTAAGCGATCGTTTGGCTTTTGTGCCTATCGTCTAGTGTGCGTTAGGCAATTGTTTACCTTCGGCGTTTACTAAATGATGGACTTCTCCTAGCGGTTCAAGTCTTGGTTCGCTTGTGAACCAGTTTACTCGATGGAAAATGTAATAGATAGGGTTATTTCATTCCGGTTTTTTGTAAAGGCTCATCCCAGTCCATTAATCCTTAGTTTATTACATGCAATGTATGGTTTTTATATGTCATATGGTATGCACATATAGTAAATCCCACCTTAGGTTATGCATTTGTCATGCATCATCTCTTTATTGTAAATGTTATAATTTAGAGAAGCATGATTTAATTATGTAAGAGCATGCTCATGCATCATATAATATAAGAGTTATATTTATGCATGCATAAAAAAACATTGACATGCATCATCTTTATATTATAATTGTTATAGTATAAGGGTGAATGGAAAGTATGTTTTGCTTGGTTATTACGTGTATATATATAAAAGTTATATATAGTAATGACCGGACATTGCATGAAGCATGACACATAGGTTATTTTATAAATGTTATAAATGCCTCGTTGTGCACAATGTTTTTTAGTTATTTCTTTTTAAAGTTAAAGAGAAATTAGAACTAAAAGAAATAAATGCATGCTCACTTAGGTTTAATTCATGGTTTTAAAGTGTTTAAAACTTGGATCACATAGACCTAAGATCACGGTTCTAATACGATTAGCAATCCTAAGGCTTTAATCTTTTAATCAGTTTAATAGGATTAAATTGGCTAATAAAAGGTTAAAGTATAGCAAATCTATCTATAAGAGACCTTTTGTCAAAGGCGGGTTATGTCTAGACTGGGGTATTTAAGTTGACGGAATGTAACACCCCTACCTAGGAACTTAGCTGGAAAGATAAATTAGATAGATTTGATGCATGCATGCAAGTTAAGGACAGTACATTAAAGTGTTTAAATGTGACTATTTGAACTTGTTCATATTTCATAGACAAACGTTGTTTATGAGCAGAGATTAAAAAGATGACTTAGACTAAAATCAGTAGCCGAATTGTCTAGGTTAATGAATCCCTATGTAGAACATTCAGTGGGAGGTACTTGGGGTATAAGATGCTTTATTTAAACCTTTCACATTTCTTCTAAATAGTCCACACTGTGAGATCTATCCTCGACCTCGTGGTACCTTTGGCGTGTCTCCCCAACGAATAGTGTTTGGGTAGGTCAATATCAACGTAGATGAAGAGAGTGTTCATAGTAAGTGAGAGCGGGAAGTGCAACAGCATATCCCTCTGTCTCCTTCGTTGGATTGAATAAAGTTACTGCGTATTGCCTCGAAGCACCCTGGGAGTGTCTGATGACATGCATAAATGCATGTCATCCTAGGATTTTTACTTAGAATTATGAAGGTTGTTAGGCAGAATATGCGGCAATCATGATAGGAATTCACGAGAAAGTGAGCTTGTGTCGATTAGCATGTGAATCTTAGCTAACCCGTTATTTTGCGTTATTATGTGTTCAATGTTCTATGTTTGTAGCTAACATAGGAAATGAACGCAAATGCAGAAACCGGACCACTGCATAGATGACCCCATGTGGAGAAACACTCCATCGCAAAGGCAAACACATCAATCAATGCAAGGATGTTGCGGTAATAAGCCATATGCGTCCATCGCATGGGAGTTGCGCTCGTCAAGTGATTGCAGTCATCATGTAGAGTTGCGGTATTAAGCGAATCGACCATTGAATGATTGCGGCTATGCGACAATAGATTCTAATGAGATCAATGCAAGGTAGGTGGAATGAATGCATCAACACATCTACCTTGAGAAAAACCAAAAGATGATGTTGACATTTCACCTACCACGCCGTTGGTGGCAGAGGTTCAGAAAGGACTAATGCCTCGAACGACAGACTCAGAGTAGTCCAATTAATGCTATCAACGATAGACTCAGAGCAGTCCAATTAATGCTATCGACGACCTAAGCTCTATAAATAGAAGCCGATGAGTAGAAATTCAAGTTATCCAGGGTTTTCACCCAAGGTTGAATCCAAGCATTTCGCCTGAGGTTTGCCTAGGGTGGAACCTTGCTATCCAGACAAACACGTGAGAAGATGGCTGAGAGTTCTTCACCTCCTTCATTCATTCTGAGTGAAGACTGGAGCCTTCGACCAGAGTTAGATCTCAGGCTGTCTCTTATACACATCTAGATGTGTATAAGAGACAGTCTCTGCCCATCCATGGCACCACCGACAGCCTTGACGCACATCCGCTGGAAGCAAATCTTTGCTTCTAGCTGGTCATTTCTTTTCCTTTCATTTTTTATATTGTATTGTATGACATTTTAGAATTAAGGAATTAATACAATATGTTTTTCAATGTATTTATCTGTTCCTTCGACTCCATCTCCATCTTCTTTGCTTAGCATCTTTACTTTCATTGCTGGGTTTCACATACTTAGTCATGTGGATTAGGGATATGAAGCATGTAGCAACTCATCGAGAGGTATGCATTGCGCGAGTGTGTGAGTAATCTTATTTTCTTAGTGTGAAGCTACTGCAACGCCTGTCTATAGGCTAACGCATTTGTTGTCTATGAGTAAAGTCAGCAACAATAAACTACTTGGGAGGGTAAGTGATTGGACGCATTAAGCAAGGCATGCATTGTTCACTAGGGATAGTAACGATCTTGCGTCAACCAAGTTCATGCGATTGTCTTGTATTATGTATGCTTCATTCGTCCATTAGGGATACTCGGGAGGGTAGTCTAATGACCGGATCTAGGCTTGGGAAGGTCAGGTCAGAATCTAGGCTAGGGAAAGTCAGATAAGAACGCATAATACGAGAGATAGAAGCTTAGGAATAAGCACTGTTTGCTATTAACCTATCGCATGCATCTTAGAGATAGGATACGATTGAATGAGGTCACCGCAGAGTTCTGTGCATTTTGCATCATCACATAGGAAAAGAGTAGAGACTTAGGAATAAGTTTTATTGACACTTTTGCATTCAACACATGTGTCTTAGACTTAGGGGCACCGCATTTGTATTGGAAAATTATTTTCCATGCATGAGTGTAGCATGTTCGCATTGGCTTGCGTTGACTAGAGTTTCCCTTGCGGTCACTCTTAAGGGTTGCAATGAAAACATCTCCGCATTTTATTTATTTTCCCACACATTTATTTCATGTCAAGGTTTGTCGCATCTCTACCTTTCATGCATATTCTCATTTCGTTGTTTGTTAGATAGGAGTAGGAGTAGGATTAACTTAGAAACATCCCTTCCATTCTTTTATTTATACCGCTGCATGCACATCACCGTAAACATATAGCTACAAGTCCTTGTGTTCGACCTCGGATTACCCAAGAAACTTGCATTCGCGTTATACCTGGCATGAGCGCAAGAAAACTTGTAGCAGGACGCATGTCATCGCATACATTCATTAATGCATTATTAGTCTAACGCATGACCATCGACACATGACTATCAGCGCATATCTTAGGAACATGAATCACATACCACGTCCACGAGATTTTGGTTGTCGAGTAAAATTGACTCCCAATATCTCACCATCAGTGTCCCCCTAAAGGATGACAGTTTTGCGTGTTTCTTTATTTGATCTCCTATAAGAGGATAATGTAACTTAGTATCTTGTCCTAATTTTCTTCTTCCCTACGGTGTGCTCACTAGGGTGGGACTCTAGCACCGAAAGCGAGGGGTTACACTTACGTGAAATTGTTAAAGGTTAACAGTTCTGGACCAAATAAATGGTGGCTGTTAGGTTCAGTTCCATGAGTTGGTTTTGCCTAATGGTTGAGAATGTCTCATCCTAGCGAAGGGGCATCTGATCACAGGTGACGTTTTTCCTGCCTCACTGGGGCATAATTGCAAAGAAGTCTATAATTTAGGGTACTTGAAATGTTTTACAAAACTAATTGGTTTAAATGTGGTTTAGTAAAATCTAATAAAGTTTTGTTTTTATTTTCAGCAACAAGTTTTCAAAATGGCAACAACCACATTAGCTTTGCTTAGCGCCGAAAAATTAACTGGCAATAACTTTTCGACATGGAAACACATGATCACAATGATTCTTATCATCGAGGATCTCATGTTCACTCTTACGGAGGTCTGTCCTCCTATTCCAGCTCTGAATGTCGCTCGAAATGTTCGGAGGGCATATGAGCGATGGACACGGGTGAATGAGAAGGCCCGAGCCTACATCTTGGTAAGTCTTTCTGAAGTCTTGGCCAAGAAACATGAGCCCATGGTCTCAGCGCGTGAGATCATGGAGTCCTTATGGGGGATGTTTGGACAACCTTCTGAATAGCTTATGCATGAAGCTCTTAAGTATATATTCAACTCCAAAATGGAAGAAGGCACCTGCATTCTTTTCTGGAGAGCTTCCTGCATTTTGTTAATAATGTGATTCTTAACAAAGTGAAATATAACCCTACAACTCTTCTCAACGAGTTGCAGACCTACCAATCTTTACTTAAAAGTAAGGAGAGGAAGAAGGGTAGGTTATCACTTAAACATGATCCACTTATATGTATCTACATACATGTTTAAGCTACATAAGATAACCTTGGATGTTAGTTTATTGGTTTATAGGATTAATGCTACTAAATGTCAAATGAAACATCTCATATTTTATTAAATAAATAAAATATTGTACAATACAATTACAAACTACAGGATCCTATGAGATTTAAGGCATCAACCCCAACAATCTCCCACTTGTCCTAAAGCTAGTGGGGTGTACAATATACAATTCATACTAATATACAAGTACATAAATCAATGAACTAGCGTATAACACGTGCCCAGTAAAATGTCCCACTTGTACTAGACTATATGTGGCCTATCCTGTAGACCCATACTATGCAAGTGACCCTCAAACACCTTAGCTGTGAGGGCCTTTGTAAATGGATCAGTAACGTTATGCTCCGAAGCTATTTGTGTAATGATCACGTCTTTTTGATGTACAATCTCTCGGATGAGATGATATTTCCACTTATATGCTTCTTGCACTTGTGACTCCGAGGCTCTTGAAATTAGCCATAGCACCACTATTATCACAATAAAGGGTGATGAGCTTTGACATGTCTGGAACCACTTCCAGATCAGTAAGAAATTTCTTGAGCCACACAGCTTCCTCAGCAACTTCACAAGCCGCTACATACTCAGCCTCCATAGTGGAGTCAACAATGCACCCTTTCTTGGTGCTCCTTTAGACTACTACTTCTTTGTTAAGAGTGAACACTGATCCTAATGTGAATTTCCTAATATCCTTATTAGTTCGAAAATCAAAGTCCGTGTATCCTATAAGGATCAAATTCTTAGAACCATACATGAGCATGTAGTCCCTCGTTCTCCTTAGAAACTTGAGGACGTTTTTAATGATGGTCTAGTGATCATATCTTGGATTAGACTGATATCTATTGACTATCCTCACTACATAGCGGATGTTAGGTCAAGTACATAACATTGCATACATCAGGTTGCCAACAGTCGATGCATAGGGGATCCGTCTCATTTCTTCAACCTCTTGAGGTGTCTTAGGACACTGTTCCTCAAACAATATAACTCCATGCCTGAAAGGTAGTTATCCTCTCTTGGAGTTCTGCATCGAAAACTTGACAAGCATTTTGTCAATGTACGATATCGGAGATAGAGCTAGCGTTTTGTTCTTTCGATCTCTAAAAATTTGAATGTTGGGGTTGATGCTTTAAGTCCCATAGGGTCCCATAGTTTGTAATTGTAATTTATAAACATTTTATTTATGTAATAAAATATGTGATGTTTTATTTCAAAATTAGTTTCATTAACCATAAACCAATGAACTAACATCCAAGTTTATCTTTGTAGCTTAAACATGTATGTATAGACATACAGATGGACCATGTTTGAGTGATAACTTGAATGGTCTGCACTAGATGAATAAGGCTGGATACCTTATTATGGTGACACTACGAGTATGACCCATTTTGTAGATGTTACAATTGTTGTAAAGTACTATATGTTGGGATTGGTGTCCTAATTCTCCCAGTAGTCTCGTAGTTTGTAAACATTTTGTACACATTGTTATTAATAAAATAAATGTATTTAATTTGCATTTACTCATATCCAATAAACTAAGACCCATGGTTATTTCATGTAACTTAAGCATGTATGTGAGACATATAAGTGGATCATGCCTTAAGTAATAACCTAAATGATCTATAGTATAAGGATAAAGGAGAGATGCCTTATTCTAGTGAAACTACGGATACGGTCTGCTTTGTAGATATTTTCAAATGTTGTAAAGTGCTACAAATGGTCTGATCCTGACCATTCATGTGGAGATATGCGAGGGGGAGCGTCCTATACAAAGAGTTTGTATAAGATCGAACCATAAGATGATTAGTCTCTTTATATAACACCGTTGATAATTGAGACTGACATTTCACTAAAATGTTCATAAGTGACATGACCTTAATCCTGAATGAGTTAGAAACTCCTGCCTATGAAGGCGGTCCTTTGATTAGTATGGGTAAGAGTGACCAGATTGCCAACTCAATAAGCCTACCTTTTTGGGGATTCATCTGATTGGGGAGTTGGGAACTCAACTACACAAGACGGAATTCACTCCTTCCCCGAAGCGGGGGTAAGTAGATAAATTGCTCCCTTAAGGGCTGATTCCAGGTCTTGAATATAGTGGCCACACCCTCTCTTTGGAAGAGAGGACTCAGTCATAGTAGGGTTATGACTTATTGTTCATTAGAGGAATCAGTGGTACTTAAAGAATTAGATGTAACTAACGGGGCAAAATGGTAAATTGGCCCAGTTGTACTTACGAGCAATTTGTGAAGGGTTATCGCACTATTGATTGGCCATATGGACACAGAAATATATCTATAGTGAGAATAGTGCAACTATCGGTCTTTAGTGGAGTGACCAACAGTTAATGGATGGTGGATCTCGTGACTAAAGAGTTTAGTCAGTTATTCACATACAGTTGGAGCTTCAAGCTACAAGTCCATGAGGTCCCCTTGGTAGCTCAATGGGTTCACGTTGAGAATCAGATTTTGGGTTTGTTTGAAGTGTTCAAATTAACAAGAGGAAATTCAATTATATGTGATATAATTGGTGTGATGTATTAGATACATTAATTGGAGGAATTATTTATATTAAGTACCATAAAATAGAAAAATAACTATGGCTTATACATTTCATATGATGAAATATTAAAACTATAGGTTATAAATATAATATGATAAGTTGGTTATCATATTTATTTATAATATATTAATTGTATGGTAATTAATTATTTTTCTCTAATAACCGATTTGAGTGGGAGGTTATTGGAAGTTTTATGATAACTGTAAGATAAAAGGAAATTTGTTTTCCAAAATTAGGAAGTTGATTCACTCAAAAGAATCTCACGAAAAAGGCTATCAAGTAAAAAGAGTTTTTACTAAGCGATAGCCGTTGAGAGTCTAAACGATCGTTGAGAGTTGACTATACGATAGTTACTCATTGATCGTTGTTACACGATCGAGTAGCATAGTCTATATGATAAGCTTCATTTTCTAAACGATCGAGTACATCGTCTATATGATAGACAGTGTTTATATCTCTCACTTACTTGATCGTCCACTCGATCGTTTAGGAAGACCTAAATCGGCACACTATACGATCGCTTAGAGAAGCTATCCGATCGTGTAAGCGAGAGTGTGCGATCGTTTAAGCGGAGAAGCGACTATCGTATAGGCTCTTGAGCGATCGTTTCTTTCACAACGCACGCTTCACGAAATCTTTTGGGCGATTGACGGACTATCGTTTGCACGATTCAAAAATGAAAACATTTTTCATTTTAACCCATCGGTTACCATAACCGATGTTGCCCACTAACCCACGTCCAAATGTGATATTAGGATTAATTATCATATAATTAAACAATTAATTAATTAATAAATATAATCATATTATATTTTTAACCTATAGTTTGATATCACATATCTACTATAGTATTTTCTCCTCTACTTGATATAAATCATATTTATATCTAATTTCCTCCAAAATAATGTATCTCATACATTTAGCTAATTATATCATATATAATTAACCAGTCCAATTATATCATATATAATCGAACTTCCTCTTGTCAATTTGAACATTTCAAATTAACCCAAATACTGGTTCTCAACTTTATCCAAGCTACCCAGGGGATCTAATGGACCTGTGGCTCAAAGCTCCAACAATACGTAAATAACTGACTAAAGAACAACAGTAGAATTCTTCTTCCCACAGATGTATTTCTGTGTCCAGCAGATATAACTAATCATGAGTACGATGACCCTTTATAGATGCTCGTAAGTACAACTGGGCCAAATTATCGTTATGCCCCTGTAGTTACATCTCACTCTTTAAGTACCACTGATTCCTCCAATGAATAATACAACATAGTCTAACTATGTGTGAACACCTCTCGGGCCAAGAGAAGTTGTGTGGCTTCACATCGTTCAAGACCCTAAATTAGCCCTTAAGGGAGCCATCTATCTACTTACCCCTGCCTCAGGGAAGGAGTGAATTCCATCTTGTGTAGCTAAGTTCCCAGCTCCCAAATCAGACGAATCCCCAAAATGGTAGGTTTGAATTGGCGACTGATGCATTATTTTATTGAATGGAAATACGGATGATATGTGTTGATAGATTTGCATTGTGCACTCAAGTTTCCCCAACAGAATTCAAGTGTAAATTCCTCTGAGTTTCCTGGTAAGTCCAGGGTCGAACACAGGGACTTGTGAAAATAGATTGCGGTAGTAATTTTGATGAAAACTTTGCGGTAATTGGGTAAATAAATAAAGTATTGGGTGTGTGTTGTTGCGTTGATGAAAAAGAAATAAATAAAGGCGTTGGATTTGAGAAAAATAGTTGCGTTGATAGATGCAATGAGTATGCGATGAACGAGTTGAGAAGATCTTTAGCTAGCGTTGCTCGGGAATGCGTCAGGCTATGCAATCATATTACAACCATGCACAACAAGTCATTTTCCAATGTAAATGCGATGCTCCTAAGTCTAGGACGCATGTGTTGAATGCAAAGTGTCCATAGAGCTTATCCCTAAGTCTCTACTCTTTTCCTATGCATTGATGCAAAATGCATGAAAGCAAGGTGACCGCATACAATCATATCTTATCACTAAGATGCATGCGATGCGTTAATAACAAATAGTGCTCATTCCTAACCGCCTATCTCTTGTTTAAGCATTCTAATATGGTTCTTTCAAACCTAGTTTCTAACCTGACCTTCCCAAGTCTACATCATGTCCTTAGACTACCCTCCCGAGTATCTCTAATGGACAAATAAAGCATACATAAACAAGATAATCGCAAAGAATGAAGATTCCCTAGTTGTGCTAGCTAAATGCTTCTTAACCCATTCAACTGATTTAGTTACTCATGTGTGAATCACAGAGAGTGAACAGATATAGAGAAAGAAATTCCATTCTTATAAATGAGTTTAGTACAAAATGCCAATGCAAGTTTAAGGTAGAGAGCCTGGTAGCAATTCCTTGCTGACTGAGGCTTTGTACACTAGAATCTATATTCTGATCTAAAGATATTCCAGCTTCCGCAGGCGTCGGCCCTCTCTCTGTCTTTGGAGTTTCCGGCACTCTCCCAAGCTTATCGGAACGATCTACCGGCACAACTTTCTCCCTCGCGTCCACCTTAAGATGAAATAAAACTAAAACGAAGACGTGTGAGCTGGAACAAAAGATTGTAAACGTGGTGAACCATTTTTCTGAAGAATGCACTTGGTATTTATAAAGCATCCATGGTGAAAGGCGGCTTCTCTCTCCTAGTTGTATAGATGGGACAACTTTAATTCCTAATTGACGCACCGAATAATTATCACCGATAAATATAAATGTACTTCATGACCGTTATCAGCTGTCAACTTAATTTGGATTCGACTGCCATTAGCTTTTTGTCCCATCGCTCTTAATTGGCCTTTCACCCAGATGCGCCCACCATGTTGTGCTAACTAAGTTATGGTGATCCTTCTCGGGTGAATGTGTGCGAGTATGATCAACACAAAGCCTTGTGGTGAAATTGCACTCGACAAATGAATTCTTATGATCACAATCTTTGCAGTGCGTTAACGCATATTCTGCACAAAAATATAAAAATCAATAGTTCTAATGCGCTAAACGCATGCGACCACAATATTATAGAATTTATGCTTAATGGATGCAATTAATCATATTTCATCAACGCAATCCAACATTGTTTAAGAACTTAGAATTATGATAACGTGCATTTCTGCCTGTTATCAGTGACCTGACCACTCGCACCTATAAAAATCAAAGAACCACCCTCAATGGCAGGAGTTTCCAACTTACTCAGGATTGAGGTCATGTTACTTATGGTCATCCTAGTGAAGTGAAGTCTCTATCATGAATGATGTTATATAATGAGACGTTAACACTTCGTGGTCAAGTCTTATACAAACTCTTTGTATAGGATGCCCCCGCTCGCATGTCCCCAACACGAATGATTAGGATCAGATCATCTGTGACAAGTCACAACACTTGTGACCACTCCACAAAGCGGGCCGCGTTCGTAACATTACCAGGATAAGGTTTCCCTCCTTTATCCATATACTACAGACCATTTTGGTTATCACTCAAGACATGATCCACTTGTATGTCACCACATACATGCTTGAGTCACATACAGATAACCAGGGATTTTATGTTTATTGGTTTGTGGTAAAGCAAATAAAATAAGTAACTGAGCAAAAATACAAGATGTGAAGTAAATATCATATATTAACAACACAAGCGTTCGTACAAACTGTTTACAAACTACAGAACACAAGACTTTAGGCATCAATCCTAACAATCTCCCACTTGTCCTAAAGTGAAGTGGGGTGTACAAAAAAATTAGTACAAAACAATAAACTAGGGCATAAAATCCCAGTACAAGAAAATCTCCCGCTTTGCCCTAGTCCAGCTACGGGCAATCCTGTAGACCCATGCTTCGTAGATGACCCTCAAACACTGTAGCCGTGAGAGCCTTCATAAACGGGTCAATAACATTAAAATGGCCTGGGTTAGACTGATCCGTCTCATCTCCTCAACCTCTTGAGGCATCTTAGGACACATTTCTTTAGACAAAGTGACTTCATGCCTGAACGGCAGTAGGTCTCTCCTAGAGTCCGTCATCGAGTACTTGAGCAACATCTTATCAATGTATGATGCCTGAGACAGTGCTAGCACTTTGTTCTTATGATCCCGAAAGATCTGTATACCTAGAACAAACTGAGCCTCTCCCAAATCTTTCATTTAGAATTCGGTCGCTAGCCAATTCTTAATTGCAGTCAGTATGCCTACATCATTCCCATTGAGTAGGATATCGTCTACATACAACACTAAGAAGACTTCTGAAGTGTTGATGATCTTCTTGTAGACACAAGTTTCATCAACATTTTGGTTAAATCCATACGACTTGATTGCAGTATCAAAATGTATGTTCCAAGATCGAGACGCCTGTTTCAGTCCATAAATGGACCGATTCAGTTTCCAAATCTTTTGCTCTTGACCTTGGGCTATAAATCCCTCGGGCTGCACCATATAAATGGTGTCCTCAAGATTTCCATTCAGAAAAGTCGTCTTGACGTCCAATTTTCAAATCTCATAATTATAATAAGTTGCAATGGACAGGAGGATATGGATCGACTTTAACATGGCAACAGGCGAGGAAGTCTCTTCATAGTCGACTCTTTCTACCTGGGTATAACCCTTTGCCACAAGTCGAGCCTTGAAGGTCTGTACCTTCCCATCAACACCCCGTTTACGCTAGTAGATCCATTTGCAACCTATAGGGCGAACCCTATCAGGCTGATCTACAAGATCCCATACTGAGTTGAAGTACATCGACTCCATCTCGAGATCCATGGCCTTGACCCATTCATCTCGGTCAACATCCTCTATTTCCTTCTTATAAGACAACGAATCCTCAACGTCGCCATCTGCTACCATAAAAAGGATTTCCATGAAACCCAGATAGCAAACGGGTGGGTCACAACCCTCCTACTACATCGAGGTTCCCTCAACTCTTGAGGTGGAACCGATCTATTGGATGAACTCCCATCAACAACTCTTGTTGATGTAGCAAGCTCTTCAACAACTCTTGTTGAAGTTTCAGTAGTTTGATTGGAAAGCTCAAGTAACACGACTTTGCTTCATGGACTGTGCTCCCTTATATGATCTTCTTCTAGGAAAGTAACATTTGTTGAAACAAATACACTATTTTCCGTCGGATCATAAAAATAACCCCCTCATGTACCTTTGTGGTAGCCTACAAAGAGGTATAACCTCTACCGTGGTTCCAACTTCTTGGGATTAGCCTAAAGCACATGTGTAGGGCAACCCCAAATGCGAAAGTGACGTAAACTAGCTTTACGCCCATTCCACAACTCCAGAGGCGTACTTGCAAAACTCTTGGAGGGAACACAGTTGAGTATGTACATCGTAGTCTCCACTGCGAAACCCCAAAACGAGTCCAGTAAGGAAGCGTAACTCATCATCGAGCGAACCATGTCTAACAAGGTCCTATTTCTCCTCTCCGGTACACCATTCTGATGAGGTGTACTCAACGCTAAGAGTTGGGAAACGATTCCATCTTCTATCAAATAGTCCTGGAATTTCGAGTCCAAAAACTCTCCACCTCGATCTGATGAAGTATTTTAATCCGTCTATCCAATGCGTTTTCAACTTTAGCCTTGAACTCTTTGAACTTTTTAAATGATTCAGACTTTCGTTGCATAAGATAAATATACCAGTACTTGGAGTAATCATCAGTAAAACTGATAAAATAATCATAACCACCTCGGGCTCGCACATTCATAGGACCACAAAGGTCAGAATGCACTAACTCAAGAGGCTCATTCGCTCTATAACCTTTTCCAGTAAAAGG
>NW_024064924.1:426990-453020 GCF_009727055.1 Benincasa hispida | reverse complement strand
TGAACATGTATTTCCATGTTGTGAAATTATTGCCAGTAGTTTTTCGAGGCTTAACAAAGCTAACGTGGCTGTTGCCATTTGAAAATGTTTCCAAAAATACGAACAAAACTTTATTAGATTTTACTAAACCACTTTTAAACCAACCAGTTTTGCAAAACAGTTTCAAGTACCCTAAGTTATAGACTTCCATTTTGCAATGATGCCCAGTGAGGTAGAACAAACGCCACCAATGGGGTGATCAGTTGCCCTTCTCGCAGGGATGAGACATTCTCAACCATTAGGCAGAACCAACTCTTGGAGCTGAACCTAACAGCCACCATTTTTGGTCTAGAATCGTTAACCCTTTAACTATTCCGCGTAAGTGTAACTCCTCGGCTTTCGATGCCAGAGTCTTGCCCTAATGAGACCCACCGTAGGGAAAGAAGAAATTAGGACAAAGAGACTAAGTTACCTTATCCTCTTATAGGAGATCAAATAAAGAAACACGCAAAACTGCCATCCTTTAGGGGGACACTCCCAGGGTGCCTCGAGGCGATGCTATCGCACTTCCCACTCCCACTTACTATGAACACTCTCTTCATCCACCTTGATATTGACCTACCCAAACACCATTCGTTGGGGGGACACGTCAAAGTGCCGCGAGGTCGAGGATAGATCTCACGGTGTGGACTATTTAGGAGAAATGTGAAAGGTTTAAGTTATGCATCTTATGCCCTAAGTACCTCCCACTGAATGTTCTACCTAGGGATTCATTAACCTAGACAATCCAGCTACTGATTTTAGTCTAAGTCATCTTTTTAAACTCTGCTCATAAACAACGTTTGTCTATGAAATATGAACAAGTTCAAGTAGTCACATTTAAACAATTTAATGGGCTGTCATTAACTTGCATGCATGCATCAAATCTATCTAATTCACATTTCCAGGTAAGTTCTCAGGTAGAGGTGTTACGTTTCCGTCAACTTAAATACCCCAGCCTAGACAAAACCCGCCTTTGACAAAAGGTCCCTTATAGATAGATTTATTACACTTTAACCTTTTATTAGCCAATTTAATCCTATTAAACTGATTAAAAGATTAAAGCTTTAAGGTTGCTAATCGTATTAGAACCGTGATCTTAGGTCTATGTGATCCAAGTTTTAAACACTTTAAAACCATGAATTAAACCTAAGTGAGCATGCATGTCTTTCTTATTTGTTTTAGTTCTAATTTCTCTTTAACTTTTAAAAAGAAACAACTAAAAATATTGCGCACAACGAGGCGTTTATAACATTTATTAAATAACCTATGTGTCATGCTTCATACAATGTCCGGTCATTACTATATATAACTTTTATATAATGCGTAACAACCAAGCAAACATGCCATCATCCACCCTTATACTATAACAATTATAATATAAAGATGATGCATGTCAATGCTTTTTATGCATGCATAAATATAACTCTAATATTATATGATGCATGAGCATGCTCTTACATAATTAAATCACGCTTCTCTAAATTATAACAATTATAATAAAGAAATGATGCATGATCATTGCATAACCTAAGGTGGGATTTACTATATGTGCATACCATATGACATATACATCGCATATAATATATAAAGGATTAATGGACCGGGATGAGCCTTTACAAAAACCAGAATGAAAAAATCCTATCTATTACATTTTTCATCGAGCAAATCGGTTCATAAGAGAACCGGGTTTTGAACCGCCAGGAGGTCTTCATCGTGTAGCAAACGCCAGTAGGTAGACGATCGTGCAGCGTGCACTAGACGATAGGAGCATAATTAAACGATCGGGTAGACGACGAAGAGGCTGCAAAGCCTGATCGTCTATGCGATCGTGTAGCGCGACGACAGGTAAACAATTTACCTTGCGTTACTAAGCGATCGTTTAGTCAGTTACTAAGCAATGAAGCTTGCTAACCTAAACGATCGTCTAGCACACGCGCTTTAAACGATACGCGAGCGTCTCATCGTCTAAATGATGTGTGCAACCAGTAAATGATTTACATTACGATACTAAGCGATCGTTTAGTCAGTTGCTAAGCGATGAAGCTTGCTGACCTAAACGATCGTCCAGCGCACGCGCGCATTAAACGATACTCAACGATCGCGTACCCAATCATCAACACGATAGATCAACTATTGATCGCATACCCCATCATTTAAATGATGCGTTCAACCGCGATCGCGTACTTCTTCATCTTTACGATGCAATCAACAGCGATCGCGTAGAAAATCTTCTGCACTATGCGATCAACCCTAGATCGCCTCTTTCTTCGAAGAACTGCAATGCTTGCCCAGATCGCGTACCACTCATATGCAATGCTTGCACAGATCTTCTTCTTTGATGAATGACTCAAAACTTCAAACAAACTTTGAATACAAACTCAATAACGATTATTCATGCTCAAAAACATAGGGGCCTTTACAAAAAATCACAAATGTAAAAGGATTTAACATCAAACCAAGGCTTATCATCCCGAAAACATCCATTAATCCCACACATCCACAGCAGATTTAACAATTAAACAGCATAAAAATGCACCCACCATGAATGTATATGTCATTTCGTTGCAACAGATGAAATCGGAGTATCAGAACTTGCCTTTGATACCAATTGAAGGATCTCATATTGATGAGTTCCATGAGCGCGTTCAGATCACTCCGATCTTACCATGACCAAAATATAACATTATACATTCAACACGTACAGTTATGCAAATAAACTCTAATTAATGGCATGCTACGAACAACAAAATAACAAAGGGACAGAGTTCCATACCAGTTGAAGACAATCTTCACACTCTGGAACTCCAATGCAGCGGAACCCTCCAAGTGTTCTACCAACGCCTGGTGGAAAACGTCGACTGCAACTGCAAAAACAACACGAACTCATGACCACAACGGGAATGACACCACTACTAATGAGCCTCGGGTATTCTCGGAGTGAAAAACCAAAGGGTGGGCTTTAGTGAATTTGGTAGAGGACAGAGGAAATACGAATCGTGTAGGCGATAAGCAAGTGGGAGAGAAAACAATGCTATCGCTTAGCAAAAGTTCTTATCGCATAGGAGGAACTACACGATCGTGTAGGATTTACTGAACGATCGTTTAGGAAAAGGTGTACGATCGTTTAGTTAAATCGGCACACTATACGATTATTTAGAGAAGTTATCCGATCGTGTAAACGAGAGTGTGCGATCGTTTAGCGCGAGGTGGACGATCGTTTAGGCGGAGAAGCGACTATCGTATAAGCTCTTGAGCATCGTTTTCTTTCACCAATGCACGCTTCACGAAATCTTTTGGGCGATTGATGGACTATCGTTTGCACGATTGAAAAATGAAAACATTTTTCATTTTAACCCATCGGTTACCATAACCGATGTTCTCAACTAACCCACGTCCAAACGTGATATTAGGATTAATTATCATATAATTAAACAATTAATTAATTAATAAATATAATCATATTCTATTTTTAATCTATAGTTTGATATCACATATCTACTATAGTATTTTCTCCTCTACTTGATATAAATCATATTTATATCTAATTTCCTCCAAAATAATATATCTCATACATTTAGCCAATTATATCATATATAATCGAACTTCCTCTTGTCAATTTGAACATTTCAAATTAACCCAAATACTGGTTCTCGACTTTATCTAAGCTACCCAAGGGACCTAATGGACCTGTGGCTCGAATCTCTAATGGTACGTGAATAGTTGACTAAACCCTTTAACCACGAGATCCACCATTCGTTAATTGTCAGACATTCTACTAAAGACCAACAGTTGAACTCTTCTTACCACAGATATTTCTATGTCCATCGGATATAACCAATCATGAGTACAATGACCCTTCACAGATGCTCATAAGTATAGTTGGGCCAAATTACCGTTATGCCCCTATAGTTACATCTCTCTCTTTAAGTACCACTGATTCCTCTAATGAACAAAACAACATAGTCCAACTATGTGTGAACATCTCTTGGGCCAAGAGAAGATGTGTGGTGCCACATCATTCAAGCCCCGGAATAAGCCCTTAAGGGAGCCATCTTTCTACTTACCCCTGCCTTGGGAAAAAGTGAATTCTAGCTTGTGTAGCTGAGTTTCCAGATCCCAAATTAGATGAATCCCCAAAATGGTAGGTTTAAATCAGCAACTTGGCAACTCACACCCATACAAATCAAAGGACTGCTCTCAATGGCAGGAGTTCCCAACTCACTCAGGATTGAGGTCATGTTACCTATGGTCATCTTAGTGAAATGAAGTCTCTATCATGAACGATGTTATATAACGAGACGTTAACACTTCATGGTCAGGTCTTATACAAACTCTTTGTATAGGACGCCCCCGCTCGCATGTCCCCAACACGAATGATCAGGATCAAACCATCTGTGATAAGTCACAATACTTGTAACCATTCCATAAAGCGGGCCGCATCCGTAGCGTTACCAGGATAAGGTTTCCCTCCTTTATCCATATACTACATACCATTTTGGTTATCACTCAAGATATGATCCACTTGTATGTCACCACATACATGCTTAAGTCACATACAGATAACCAGGGATTTTATGTTTATTGGTTTGTGGTAAAGCAAATAAAACAATTAACTGAGCAAAAGTACAAGATGTGAAGTAAATATAATATATTAACAACACAAGCGTTCGTACAAACTATTTACAAACTACAGGACACGAGACTTTAGGGCATCAACCCCAACAGTATGTTCGGTAGTATGCTGTAATTTTTATTTATGAATAATTTGTTCGTTTCGTAATTGTTGTGTTCATTCTGAATGGGATTTGGAACGGTCAGATTTTGATCATTCATGCGGAGACGTGTGAGTGGAGATATTCTATACAAAGAAGTTTGTGTAAGACCAAACAACGAAATGTTTAGTCTCATTATATAACGATGTTCATAATAGAGACTTATATTTCACCAGGATGACAATAGGTAACATGATCTGAATCCTAAGTAAGTTGTGAACTCCTGCCTATGAAGGCGGCCCTTTGATTTGTATGGGTGAGAATGGCTAAATTTCCAACTCAACAAGCCTACCATTTTGGGGATTCGTCTGATTAGGGAACTGGGAACACAGCTACACAAGAAGGAATTCGCCCTTTCCCTAATGTCGAGGTAAGTAGATAAATTGCTTTCTTAAGGGCTAATTTTAAGGCTTGAACAATGTGGCGCCACACTCTCTCCTGGCCCGAGAGGTGTTTAGTCATAGTTGGGCTATGATTTATTGTTCATTAAAGAGATCAGTGGTACTTAAGAAGTAAGATGTAACTACAGGGGCAAACCGGTAAGTTTGACCTAGTTGTACTTATGAGCAATTTGTGAAGGTTCATCGTACTGTTGACTGGTTATATCCAATGAACACAGAAATATATTTGTAGTGGGAAGAGTGCAGTTGTCAGTCTTTAGTAAAGTGTCTGACAGTTAACGGATGGTGAATAATTTAATTAAAGGAGTTTAATTAATTATTCACGTACTGTTGGAGCTTCAAGCTATAGATCTATGAGGTTCTCTCTGTAGCTCAACAAGAATTAATGAGAATCAATTTTTTATAATTTGAATTGTTCAAATTAAATGAGGGAATTAATTATATGTGATAAAATTTAATTTAATCTAATTATATATGATTTTATTACTATAATGTATCATATATATTATAAAGTTTATTTGAGAGGAAATAAATATTTAAATACGATTCACATATTAATTATATGAATTTGATTCATATAATTAAATTTAATATAAATGAGATTTATATTAAATGTCATTGGTGAGAGAACATAAATTATAGATTATGAGTTATATTTGATATAACATATAGTTCAATATATATATTATATGATAAGGTAGTTACCATATAAATATATATTAAATTGATTTATGAAATAAATTTATTTTATTTTATTTTATTTAAAAATCATTTTGACCCTCTTTTCTCCAGAAAAACATGCTAGTGGAAAAGTGAAACGAGAGATGGTTCTTCTTCTTCCTGGTTTGGTTTTCACAAGAGATAAAGTCATAGAAAAGTTCTGTGAGAATTATTGAATATTATCTCTTTTTCTCACCACTCTAAAAAATCCTTCTCTTCCAAAATAGCCTAAACCCACAAAACTCTTGGATTCTCACTCAAAGAATATTGAGGTAATATTCGTGATGGTGTCTTCATTGACAATTAGAGAGTTTGGGATTGTTCGTGACAAAATTCGGAGAAGGTATCTCGTGAAGAGTTCTTCAAGGGTAAGGTTTCTTAAACCCTTTTTCTTTTCTGTATTCTCTTTTTTAAAACATGTTGCAATTATTTTTAAATGCATAATCCATATGTATTTACTGTAAAATTTATATTCTATAAATTATGGGTATTTGGTTCAATCCCATGATTCTACTTGAGGACTTTCACTGGTTCCTTCCCTGAATGTCCAAAATAAACTGCGCCTGTTCCAAATCTTTCATTTGGAATTGGGTCGCTAACAAATTCTTAATTTCTATCAGTAGACCTACATCATTCCCAATAAGTAGGATATCATCTACATATAGCACTAGAAAAGTTACTAAATTGTTGACGATTATCTTGTAAGCACAAATTCATCAACATTTTGATCAAAGCCATAAGATTTGATTGAAATATCAAATCTTATATTTCAAGATTGAGAAGCTTTCTTCAATCTATAGATGGACTGATTAAGCTTGCAAATTTTTTGCTCTTGAAATTGGGTTATGAATCCCTCAGGCTGCTCAATATAAATGGTCTCTTCAAGATTGCCACCCAGAAAGGCAGTCTTGACATCCATTTGCCAAATCTCATAGTCATAATATGAGGCAATGGACAGGAGGTTCCGAATAGACTTTAACATGGCAACAAGTGAGAAAGTCTCCTCATAGTTGACTCCATCAACTTAAGAATAACCCTTTTCGACAAGTCGAGCCTTAAAGGTTTACACCTTCCCATCAGCACCCTATTTTCTCTTGTACATCCATTTGCAACCTATAGGTTTTACCTCATCAGATAGATTTACAAGATCCTAAACAGAATTGAAGTACATAGACTCCATTTCGAGATCCATAGCTTTGATCCACTCATCTTTGTCAACATCCTCCATTTCCTTAATGTAAGACAATGGATCCTCAATATCTCCGTCAGCTACCATAGCTAGGATTTTTGCTAAACCCATGCAACAGACAGGCAGGTTCGCAACACTCCCACTACATCGAAGTTTCCTCAACACTTGAGGTGGACATGACCTACTAAATGAACAAACTTCAACAACTCTTGTTGAGGTGTTGGGTTCTTCAACAACTCTTGTTAAAGGTTCAGTAGTTTCCTTGGAAATTTCATTCAACACAATCTTACTGCGGGGCTTATGCTCCCTAATGTGGTCCTTCTTTAGAAATGTAACATTTGTCGACACAAACACTTTATTTTCTTTATGGTCATAACCCCCTCTCGTTCCTTTAGGGTAGCCTACAAATACGCACAATTTTGAATAAGGTTCTAGTTTCTTAGGATTTTCTTCAAGCATATGTGTTGGGCAAACCCAGATCTTGAAATGGCGTAAATTACCTTTATAACCATTCCATAATTTCAAAGGTATTCTGGTAACACTCTTGGATGGAACACAATTCAAAATATATGTCGCAGTTTGTACTGCATAACCCCAAAATGAGTTGGGCAAGAAAACATAACTCATCATAGACCGAACTATATCCAACAGGGTTCGATTTCTCCTTTCTGATACACCATTCTACTGAGGTGTACTAGGTATTGAGAGTTGGGATACAATTCCATGTTTTATCAAATAGTTCTAGAATGTAAGATCCAAAAACTCTCTCCTTCGATCAAATCGAAATGTTTTAATTGTTTTACTTAATGTATTTTCAACTTTAACCTTAAACTCTTTGAACTTTTCAAAAACTGCAGACTTCTGTTGCATTAAATAAACATACCCATATCTTGAATAATCATCAGTAAAAGTGATCAAATATTCAAATCCTCCTCTTGTCTTAATATTATAGGATCACAAATGTTTGTATGTACAAGCTCTAAGGGTTCTTTAGCTCTATGACATTTTTCCAGTAAAAGATCTTTTTTTTCATTTTGCCTTCAATGCATGACTCACACATTTTCTTCTAACTCGCTTAGAAATCCATTCTTAACCAATCTCTCAATCCTATTGAGATTGATGTGTCCTAACCTTAAATGCCAAAGACAAACATTTTCTTTAGGAGAAATTTTAAGTCTTTTATTTTGAGTTACCGCAATTTTAAACATTTCAGTGTTAAAGAGGGCTTTAGTTGCTAACAGTCTTAGCACATACATATTATCTTCAAGATTAGCACAACAAATTAATACTCCATTCTTGTATACAAACACTTTATTTACTTGAAAATTAAGAGAATATTGTTGTTCAAAATGAAATTTTACAGAAATCAAGTTCTTTTTTGAGCCTAGAACCACATATTCTATTATCTAATAAAATATAAGATTTTTGTAAGCAGAGCCTAGAACCATAGCTGAGGCAACGTGCCCAGTTCCAACACGCATCGTCATCTCCCCAACTTCCAGTTGCCGCTAAGAACTAATTCCCTGAAATGAAAAACAAACATGGTTAGTGGCGCCTAAATCAATTATCCAGGCTAAATCATCATTCTCCACTAAACAAGTCTTCAATACAAGTAAATCAGATTTACCTTGCATGGCCTTCTTCTTTTTTGCCAAGTATTTGAGACAATTCTTTTCCAATGTCCCTCATAATTTCAATGGAAACAGATTCCCTTTACAGCCTAGGCCTTCTTGCTCTTATGGGCAGCAGCTGGTGGGTTAGCTTTCCCCTTTCCACCTTTCTTCTTCTTCCACTTTTTGGTGCCGAAAGAAGAAGGTACAGACTTAGTTCCAGAGAACGATCCTCTTTAGAACTTCATTGAGAACGAGATAACATTTGCCTCTTCCTTTTGCTCCTTGCTTTTCATCAATGACTGAAAAGTCTGAAGCTCATTGAGTAAGGTGGTCAAGTTGTAATCAATCTTGTTCATAACAACATTACTACAAAATTGTAGGAATCTTTCAAGTAAAGATTCCAAAATGAAGCTAATCTGACTGACTTCATCAATGATAGACCCATTCATCTCTACCACGTTGAAGTGGATCATCATGTTGAGAACGTATTCTCTAACAAATGCCTTTTCTTGCATACAGACATTGAAGATGTGTATAAGAGTGTCGTGACTGAGTTGTGTGGACGGTTTTCCGAACATCCCCCCTCAGGGACTCCATGATCTCACGGGTAGTGATCATGGGCTCATACGCTCGATCCTTTTCATTTGCCCTTATCCAACGCTCGTATGCCTCTCAAACATTTCGAGTGGCATTTTGAGCTGGAATAAGAAGACAATCCTCTATAAGGACAAAAATGTAGGTCATCCATGATTAGTATTGTGTTGATTTTTTTTTCCACATTATATAATTTTTCCAGTAAATTTGTCGGCAACGAGTAAGTTAAGTGTCACGGATGTCATGATTTTAATTTGTTGAAACCATACAATTTTTTCTATAATAGTAATCTATGCATTAACCTATAAAACACCATCTGTAGGGGGACACAAACAAAGGTATCTCGAGACCAAGTATAGATCTCACAGTGTGAATTTTTTAGGGAGAAACGTGAAAAGGTAAAATGAAGTATCATATACCTCATTTTCCTCCCATTGAGTGTTATACCTAGGGTTATTTAACATAGAAAAATCCAGATACTGATTTTTGACTAAGTGTTTTGTTTAATTTGCCCAAAAGTAACATTTACTTTGGATGGTTAAACAACTTTGATTAATGTTTATTAAACACTTTAATGAACTTCAACCTACCATTGCATACTTGTAATAGATCTATTTAATTCACCTTTCCAGGTAAGTTCTCAAGTAGGGGTGTTAAGTTTCCGTCAACTTAAATACCCTGGCCTAAACATAACTAACCTTAGACAAAAGGTCTCTTATAGATACATTTGTTATAAATTTAATCTTTTAATTAAGAATGAATTAATCCTATTAAACTGATTGTTCTTGTTAGAAAAGTGATCTTAGGTCTATGTAAATCATATTCTAAAGGGTAATTGCAATTGGTAGCATTTTTAGGAATAATAACTAAGTGTATAATATCATTTTTAAAAAAATTGCAAATATAGTCAAGTCTATTAACGATAGATTTGTATCATTGACACACTTAGTAAAATTATAACAATTATAAATTATCTAAGGTAGTGTCATGCTTCATGCAATTTCATTTCATTATTTACTATATATAGCACTTATATAATAAGGAAATGAAATAATTAATAACATCCATCCATACATACTTTCAACTATATATTATAATACTTATAATATAAATGATGCATGGTTATATTATTAATGCATGCAAATATATACTATAACACTTATATTATATGGTGCATGAACATGCTATAAAAATTAAATCATGCAACTATATATTATAATATTTACAATATATATGATGCATGAATTATGCACAATCTATATGACATACATTATGACATATATAATATTAAAAATAAATCATACATCAAATTCATAATTTAAAAACAATTATTGGACTGAGATTAGACATCTAAGCAATTAATTAAATTAATATAACATTTATATTAATTTAATTAATTTAAAATCTAACTATTACATAATAATAGTCAACTGGTTCGAAACAAGTGAACCAGGTCTTAAGCGCTTCAACTAAACTTCCCAACCCCCAAACCGGACTCGAACCGCTCGAACTGACCGAACTGTAAGCGAACCAATCGAATCAGGAATAAAACTGGGCAAGAACAAGTTTGCTCTTTCCATCTCAGAGCATTGCAATGCTACGGAAAGAATAAAACGTGTTTCCTTATCACAACATTGCAACGTCATAAATTATTTTGTCCCTAATTTACTATCTGTACCGCAACGTTGCAACGCTTTGTTCTGGACAAAATAAAACAATGCTCTTTCTGTATGACTAAGGAAAAAAATGGGCAAGAACAAGTTTTCTCTTTGTTTTATTTTGTCCAGAAACACACTGGAACGTTCATAAATTATAATACAATCGTATAGTAAATTATAAACGATCGTGTAGTAATTTATACACGATCGTTTAGTAAATTATAAATGATATTGTAGTAATATATACACAATCGTTCATTACAATATAAGTGTCATTTAGCATTAAATTACAATACGATCATTTATACATTACTATGCAATCATTTACTACATGATCGTATAGTAAATTACAAACGATCGTGTAGTAATTTATACACGATCGCATAGTAATGTATAAAAGATTGTATAGTAATTTATACACGATCGCATAGTAATGTATAAATGATCGCATAGTAATTTATACACGATCGTATGGTAATGTATAAACGATTGCATAGTAATTTATACACGATCGCATAGTAAAGTATAAACGATAGTTCACTTATCAATGATTTGTTTATCCCATTGTAGATCAATGACGCTACTTCGCATCTTTGTACGATTTGGTGAGGATTGGGATGAGTCCGGAAGAAATTATGTTGGTGGTCATATGAAAGGTCTAAAAGTTAGAAATGATATAACAGTCAGTGAATTAGTGAGTATGATGCACCAACGACTGAATATCGATCCACATATGTTTCATATACACATCAAATGTTGCTACAATCTATTGGTCCCGGCTCCCCCAATTGACATAGTCGACAATGATGATCTTAGCTTCTTTTTAGAAGGCAGTGATGCATCTCGAATGTCATTATTTGTATCAATTACACCTTACGAAAGCATGGAGTACACACACAATATGTACCAGCATTTCAATCCAACCGATCAACCCAATCCAATTCATACCATGTCTTCACTTGAAGATCATATTGAGCCATGTAACTTGGGGGATGACCGAAAGAAGCTTTGTTTGGCCAGAACAGTGAACCCAGATGTACTTCACAATTCGATACTGAACATGGATATGGAAAATCTTCAAGACTACAAACTTTTCCAACACCTAACATCCATGTTCCAACACCACCTACTCTCATTCTACCAGTTGTGATGCCTTCGATTCTAATGCACTCCACCGTTTCAACCGAATTATTTGTTGATATACCCAAACCATCAGAGGGCCCATCGTATGAAAACCTCATCACAATACCGCCCAACGGATATAATTGAGGACGTCCGATAAGATTATGGAGTGAACATAAATTACACATGGGCTTATCGCGCTAGAGAGTACAGATTGGTGTATGCACGAGGGTCGCTAGAAGGATCATATGCTATTGTTAGGGCATATGGCGAGGCACTTAAGCTTGCAAATCCAAGTACGACATTTGAGGTTGAAGTAAAGGACAGACAATACTTTAAGCACGTCTTCATGGCACTTGGTCAGTGTATCAGGGGTTTTCTAAACTGCATCCGCCCAGTAATCATTGTTGATGGGACCCATTTGCATAAGAAATACAAAGGTGTGTTGTTAATAGCAACGTGTATCGATGGAAATAACATCATATATCCTATCGCCTTTAGTATTGTAGATGGTGAGAACGATGCATCATGGACTTGGTTCATGACTCATTTGAAGGCTTCGATAGGAGATGTTCCTAACTTAGTGATTATATCAGATCGTCATATCTCAATTGCAAAGGCTATTGCAAGTATATTCTCTGATGTATTTCATGCCCTGTATATATACCATATTCAGAACAATTTGGTTGACAAATTCAAGAATAAGGACATAATCCCACACTTCTACCTAGCGGTGAAAGCTTATAGAATGTCTGACTTTCAGATGTATTAGGCTAAGCTCCATCAATATCCTGGACGATGGATATTTGGAGGGGTTGGTTGATCTTCATTCATAGACATGTACGTGTATGGAGTTTAATTGCCTCAAGATCCCGTGCTCCCATGCAATATTTGTAGTGACCTAGAGAAACATTAATGTTCAAACATTATGTGTAAAATGGTTTACAGTTGAGTGTGTGCTTACTTCTTACGCCAAACCAATCTTCCAAGTCGGACACAGTCAAGAATGGGTTCGAAGACCATATGTCGAATATGTTGGAGATTTTGAACCAATTCTACCACCGCAAAAGGTAACAAGCGTAGGTCGACGTCAAACTATCAGGATACCTTCAATTGGAGAGGAGCCATGACAAATACACAAGTGTACACGATGTGGTCAGAAAGGACATAACAAAAAAACGTGCAGACAAACATTGATAACACCTGATACTGTCCCATCTAGACTAAATAATATGTAATTTTCACTTCATTTTTTCTGTACAACACCAATTATATTGTACAATATGTAATTTTAGCACCAATTATACTGTACAATATGTAATTTTAGCACAAATTTATCTAAACAATCGCTTAGTTATTTATTTTTTAGCTATTTATTTGCTTAGTTAAATGTACAACACCAATTGTATTCTACAAATTTAGTACAAATTTATCTAAGTGATTGCATAATAAAAACTAAACGATTGCATAACAAAATCTAAACAATCGCATAACAAAACCTACGATCATATAACAAAAACTAAATTATCGCATAATAAATATTTAAACGATCGCATCACAGATATCTAAACGATTGCATAATAAAAACTAAACGATCACATAAACATATATCTAAATGATTGCATAACAGTTAGCCAAACGATCGTATAACAAAACCTAAACGATCGTATAACAAAAACTAAACGATCGCATAACAGATATCTAAACGGTCGCATAATAGATATCTAAACGATCGCGTAATAGTTAGCTAAATTGTCACACCCCCTCCCAAGCCTTAAACCCCTAAGACCGGGAAGGGAGCGTGAGAGTGATCATAACCCTTTTAAGACAATATTTGTACTAAATATTTTTCTCTAATTATTATAATTACAATGGGTTTACAACATTTACCAATTTATCTATACATGTAATCAATAGGTTCTCATTATCCACCTATTAATCTATACAACCAATTAAAAGGTTACAATACTCCACCTATTTATCTATATATGTAATTTAATCCTCTTTTCGATTCTTTTAACACATGATCTGAGCCATGCCTCGAGAGTTTACCGAGCTTTTAGTTGATGGCAGTGGGTGGTGGACTCTTAGTTGAATGTTTCGCTCCGCTACCTAGGGGGGATTAAGAAAACATTTTTAAGAGTGTGAGCTACTAAGCCTAGTGAGTGGTTCTTTTTAAGATGAAAATCATTTTGGGAAACCAATCACATGTTGGCACTCACACTGAACTTAAGTGCAATCAATGGCACACGGCTACTATTTGTATTCCAACATCAACACATAGCAAGCATATCCTATCATCAAACAATACAATCACCTATGGAAACCTTCTTATGACCCCAATTCCCGCCAATGTGCACATCGACCATTTTATTTATTCCGCTAGCAATGCTTAGGTACTTGACCATATTTCCCGTCGGTCGTCACCGACTATTATTTCCCGCCGACCGAAGCCGACCATTATTTCCCGCCGACTGAAGTCGACCATTATTTCCCGCCAAACACCTTTTGTTATGCATGCTAACCACATCCCGGGCATAATCGCAGTTTCCACAGTCACACACAAACGATATCATGGCTTCACAGTATGCACTTCTCTTTTAACTTAAATGAATATTCACAATGGACTCTACTGTAATGCTTGCGAGAGATGATAGCAAACCCTATAATTCATAGGATAGCAAATTCTAACATCCCCAGATTGTGATGTTCATATTATACAACTATAATATTCACATTACGTATTGATTTATCAAAGACACAGTGCTAATAACACCCATAGTACATCAAGCTACTCACTGTACTTTCTGACTAACAAAGCACGTACTATTTACCAAATATACTGACTTTACCCAACTATCATGCTCACAAATGATGCTCTAGAGAGACATAACATTTACCACGCATACTAACCTAGCAAAATTATCATGCTAGCAGGGATGGTATTTTCTAATGCAACATAATACGCACAACATCTACTGAATTACTAAAAGCAATGTAACACTCACAATAAGCTTTCCCTCTTAGAAGGAAATTTGGGCAGCACCTCCCTCGAGCTTCTCTCTTTTAAACTCACAGAACTACCTCACTCTCTCCACACGACTATTACTACTGGAATTTGTTTGAGAATGAGTTTAATTCTTCAGCTAAAGCCTCTTATTTATAGTCATTTTCAACCCTTCTCTATGTGACAACACATCCTACAAGTGGCCTCTTTTAAATTACTAGGGTAACTGAGCTTTTGAGTTGTCTAATTTTAAGTTTGCCAACCAAAATTACTCTTATGGCATGTAATCTTGGCTGTGCATTTTAATCCCTAAGTTTCTACATGAAATCTCCTTTTTCCACCTAAATTGCTTAATTTTTGACTTAATTATCAAAAATATCAAAGATCATATTACATTCCTTAAAACACAGCATTCTGTCCAAATCTCACTCTCTTCGTTCTCACTCTCTCCAACTTTCTCACTCATTTGGCTCTCGGCAATGTCGCTCTCTCCATGTTTCTTGCTAAAGACCTCGCTCTCTCTAGCCTTCTCGCTCATTTGGCTCTCGGTAGTGTCCCTCTCTCCATGTCTCTCGCTAAGGATCTCGCTCTCTTCAGCCTTCTCGCTAGCTTGGATCTTGGCAGTGTCGCTCTCTCCAGGTTTCTCGCTAAGGATCTCGCTCTCTCCAATCTCGCCAGTGTCGCTCTCTCCTTCTTTCTGTCCACCCTTTCTCTCCAACTTCGCTCTCTCCCAGTCTCTCGCTCAGCCAATCTCGCTCTCTCCCATTCTCGCGCTCAACCAGTCTCGCTCTCTCCCATTCTCTCGCTCAAATCTCGCTCTCTCCATTCTCTCCGACTTCCTCCAATCTCGCTAGTGAGTTACCCTCACTGCTTGCGACACGTGGATTCCACTTTTCTTTTTAATTTTTAACTTACCCCGTACACTGATAATTAATTTTCACCTCCAAATCTCCAGATGAACAGTCTCCATACAAAGGTATCCAAATTCTTCCCACCTTCAAATTATTAATTTCAACCTTCCAAGCCTTCCAATGAACAGTTTCCAACGAAAAGTTATCTAATTTCCTTTATCCCCCGAATTCGTTAGCTTCCAACTCCCTTATTAATCTTCCCCGATTCTGCCCACTTATTCATAGCTATATATGTTATTGTTGGATAATTATTAATAAATTTCTTAATTTATCAAATAAATTCCACTCAACTTCCTCTTAATTTAATTTATATTTTTCATTCATAATTTTAATTATATTTTCCTTTATTTTTCAGTATTTTATTTTTCCCTTTTTTCTGAATTAGGGTTAGGGTTTTACACAAACGATCACATAATAGATATCAAAACGATCGCGTAATAGATGTCTAAACGATCGCATAACAGTTAGCTAAATGATCGCTTAGTATTCTCTATACGATCGCTTAGTAATCTTTATCCGATCACTTAGTAATATCTAAACGCTTGCTTAATATTCTCTAAATACTCGCTTAGTATTCTCTCAATGATTAGGAAATGAACGAAATGGAGGGAGACCCTATCATTACAAAGTATTCGTAGAGACGCACGTTCACCAAACGATCTGAAGGCTTTTTAAAAATTGGGGGTAATTTTGGAATTTCGCATGGACAAAAGGTCAGTGGTAGAAAAGTTTTTAGGAAGAAGTCATTGGTAGAAAAGTTTTTGGGTTTCGGGTCATTTTGTAAAATTTTCCTTTAATGCCCTTAAGGCCTTATAAATAAATAAATTAAAAAAGCTTCCTCACGGAAGGCTCATTTTAAAATAATTTCATTACAACCACCATTAGGGGGCATAAAATTTGCAAGATTAAAATCCAAAAGAAAAAAAAAAAGAAAAAAAAAAAAAAAAGAGGATTCATATCATAGCAATAGGCTCGAAAGTGATACACTTAGAAAACCAAATAGCATTCATTGTTTAATGGAGGCAAATATGTCTATGTATTTTTTTTGAAAAAAAATGTATGCATATTTAAAAGAGAAATTGTTTTAAATGACAAAACTGCTAAAAATATTTATACATAATAGCAAAATATCACAGTTTATCTAGGATAGACAGCGATAAATTACCATTTGTTTCTATCATTACAATCCATTTTAAAATACATACATATATAGTATTTTTTTAATATATCATTTTATAAGTTTAAAAATTCTTTATTATATAACCATAGTTTAAAATTTCAATCTTGAAATTTCGAGATCTTGATGGCCTCAAAATTTTAATTGGAGAAAGTTTTGTTTTTCTCCCAATTTTGACGAAATTTCGAGAGTCGACTCCCCCCATTTTGACATTTCGAGAAAATTTTGATCTTTTTTAATTAACTATGTTAGCCCAGTTCAAGTTTTTCAATTTTATTGTCTTGATTACCAGAAAAAATAATATTTATTTATTTTTAATCTCATTTAAACCTTTTTCATTAAATTTTCACATAATTTCACCTCAAAATTGAATTGATGTGATTTTTTTCTTTAATTATCCAAAACTTTCATAATTTTCACATCATTTCACCTCAAGATATTCCAAAGTTTATATTATTTTTTAATTATTTTTCATTTCTATTTAAAATTTTTCCTTTCGCATCATCATTTATACAGACATTTACAATAGACATCTAAATGTTGTCTTACTTTATAGAAATTGTAATTAAAATTGGTCAATTATAGTCAAATTAAGTCACAATAAGAGTTTCATTAACTAATTATAACAATTTTCATCAATTTCTATAATTTTCATGAAATTTCCATTGATATCGATATTTCTATTAATATTTTCATAAAATTGGGACCTTGATACTTCTATCGACATCAATATTTTGAATCTTGTATGTAATTAGTTAGAATAATTTTATGCTAGTGTCATGCACGTGTAGAATTGAAAACATAAATTAATAATTAATTTAAATATTAATTAAATATGGTCGCAAGTTACAAAAAAATCAATGACAATCCATAGTGAACTTACATATTGGTTTTTTTTTTTTTAAGTACTTACATTAACATGTTGATTTAATAACCATAATTGTTGGCTTACATAAATTCATTTTTACTATTCCGTTAAGTAAAAATAATAATAATTTAATTTTTACTATATTCTAATTATTTTTAAGGAAAATTTTCAAAAATGGAAAAATAAGGTAAATTATTTACACAAAATAGCAAAATTTTAATCTTCTTTTGAAGGAACTTTTAAACAAGAGTATCCATGAGCGAATTCGAATCTTTCCTATTTCATTGTGACTGAATTACCACACACACATTCTAATAAATAGGTATGCATTTTAATGTTAATTATAGGCATGCTTTGACAAATAAAATACAACAGATTGTGTAAACATACCAGTTGAAGACTGTCTACATTTGAACTCAATTTAGTGAAAGCGACTCTTCTACTGTCCTTATTGCCCAGCAATCAGTCGCCTAGCAACACCACAATCGTCTACACGAACGGCAACGCATGAACAAGCAGCAACCGGGGAGGACACCACCACTCGAAGACCTTGGTATTCTCGGAGTGAGAATCCAAAGAGTGGACTTTGATGGAATTGTTAGAGGAAGGAGGAAAAGACGATCGTGTAGAACGACAAGCAAGTGGGAGATAGTAGGTGACTATCGTATAGTCGAGTGCCCGTTGCTTAGAGAAAGGTACACGATCGTGTAGGTTTTACTAAGCAATTGTCTAGTAATTAGTAAGCGATCGTTTAGTAAAGTTCGGCGCGTTAAGCGATCGTTTAGAGAAGGTGAGTGATCATTTAGAGAATGCGTGCGATCGTTTAGTGCACGCAGGTGTTTGCCATGTACCTACTTATAAGGCAAGTAGCAAACATCATATCGGGTCTTGTGGCAGTAAGATACATTAAACTTCCCAACTTCACTGAATGTCGGAAATCTTCATTGAGCTCACTAAACATGGATCGATCACCACACATATGATTAGAACACCTGGAATCAAGAAACCATGTATCTTCTCTTTTGACTCCATGCAATTCCTCATAGGACATTAGAAGCATTTCTTCTTCTTCATCGATTTCGGCATAGTTTGCTTCTTTATTTTCAGGACACTCATATTGGTAATGCCCAAGTTTTGAGCACTATCATATAGGCTCTCGACTAAGGTATCATGGAGTTTCACACCGTGAGCAATTTTTTCAAACTAATTTCAAAATGAAACCGATTTTCATTTTATTGTTTAGTTACAATAACCGAAATTGATCTTCCCACTATTGCATGATTCAGAAGAAATTTCCAGTCAATTATCACATAACCGATCAATTAATCAATAAATGAATATAATCATATTATATTCTTAATCTATAGTTTGATATCATATATCTACTATAGTAATTTCTCCTCTACTTGATATAAATCATATTTATATCTAATTTCCTCCATTATCTCATACATTTAGTCAATTATATCATGTATAATTAACCAATTCAATTATATCATATATAATCGAATTCCCTCTTGTCAATTTGAACATTTCAAATTGCCCCAAAAACTGATTCTCAACTTTATCCAAGCTACCAAAGGGACCTTATGGACTTGTGGCTCGAAGCTCCAATGATACGTGAATAGCTGACTAAACTCTTTAGCCACAAATCTACCATTCGTGAACTGCCAGACATTCCACTAAAGACCAACAGCTGAACTCTTCTTACCACAGATATATTTCTATGTCCATTGGATATACCCAATCTTGAGTACAATGACTCTTTACAGATGCTCGTAAGTACATCTCACTCCTTAAGTACTACTGATTCCTCTAATGAATAATACAACATAGTCCAACTATGTGTGAACACCTCTCGGGCCAAGAGAAAGTGTGTGTCGCCATATCGTTCAAGCCCTGGAATCAGCCCTTAAGGGAGCTATCTATCTACTTGCCCCTGCTTCGAGGAAGGAGTGAATTTCATCTTGTGTAGCTGAATTTCCAGCTCCCAAATCAGACGAATCCCCAAAATGGTAGGTTTGAGTAGGCGACCTAGCTACTTGCACCCATATAAATCAAAGGACTGCCCTCAATGGCAGGAGTTCCTAACTCACTCAAGATTGAGGTCATGTTACCTATGGTCATCCTAGTAAAGTGAAGTCTCTGTCATGATCGGTGTTATATAACGAGACGTTAACACTTCATGGTCAGGTCTTATACAAACTCTTTGTATAGGACGCCGCCACTCGCATGTCCCCTACACGAATGATCAGGATCAGAACATCTGTGACAAGTAACAACATTTGTGACCATTCCACAAAGCGGCCACATCCATAGCGTTACCAGAATAAGGTTTCCTTCCTATATCCATATACTACAGACCATTTTGGTTATCACTTAAGATATGATTCACTTATATGTTACCACATACATGCTTAAGTTACATACAGATAACCAGGGATTTTATGTTTATTGGTTTGTGGTAAAGCAAATAAAACAAACAACTGAGCAAAATCAAGAAGCGAAGTAAGATATCCTATATTATACATCACAAGCGTTGGTACAAACTGTTTACAAACTACAGGACACGAGACTTTAGGGCATCAATCCCAACAATTTCCCACTTGTCCTAAAGTGAAGTGGATGTACATAAAAATAGTACAAAATAATAAACTAGGGCATAAAAGCCAGTACATGAAAATATCCCACTTGCCCTAGTCCAGCCGAGGGCGATCTTGTAGACCCATGCTCTGAAGGTGACTCTCAAACACTATAACTGTGAGAGCCTTCATAAATGGGTCAGCAACATTGTGCTCCAAAGTGACCCTTGCCTGGGTTAGACTGATACCTACTGACTATGTCCATAGCGTAGCAGATTTTTGGTCAAGTACAGAGCATTGCGTACATCAAACTGCCAATAGCAGCTGCATATAGGACCCATCTCATCTCCTCAACTTCTTGAGGCGTCTTAGGACACATGTCCTTAGACAAAGTGACTCCATGCCTGAATGGCAATAGGCCCCTCTTGAAGTCCTGCATCGAGTATTTGAGCAACATCTTGTCAATGTACAATGCTTGAGACAGTGCTAGGACTTTGTTCTTACGATCCTGAAAGATCTTTATACCTAGAACAAACTGAGCCTCTTCCAAATCTTTCATTTAAAATAGGGTCGCTAACCAGTTCTTAACTACAGTCAGTAGACCTACATCATTCTCAATGAGTAGTATATCGTCTACTACAACACTAAGAAAACTGTTGAAGTGTTGATGATCTTCTTGTAGACACAAGGTTCATCAACGCTCTGGTCAAAGCCATACGACTTGATCGCAGTATCAAACCGTATGTTCATAGATCTAGCATGCTTTCTAGCCCATAAATGCGACGATTCAACTTGCAAATCTTTTGCTCTTGACCTTGGGCTATGAATCCTCGGTTGCACCATGTAAATGGTTTCCTCAATATTGCCATTCAGAAAAGCGTCTTTATGTCTATATTGTCAGATCTCATAATTATAATAAGTTACATGGACAGGAGGATGCCGACGACTTTAAATTGGCAACAGACGAGAAAGTCTCCTTATAGTCAACTCCCTTACTTGGGTTAATCTTTTGCCACAAGTCGAGACTTGAAGTTTGCACTTTCCCATCAGCACCCGTTTGTGCTTGTAGATCCATTTACAGCCTATAGGCTTTATCCATCAGGCTGATCTACAAGATCCCATACTGAGTTGAAGTACATCGACTCCATCTTGAGATCCATGGCCTTGACCTGTTCATCCTATCTACATCATCTATTTCCTTCTGATAAGACAACGGATCCTCAACGTCGCCATCTACTACCATAGCAAGGATTTTTGTGAAACCCAAATACGAGATGGCGGCGTTCGCAACCTATCCCCATTGCATTGAGGTTCCCTCAACTCTTGAGGTGGAATCGACCTACTAGATGAACTATCACCAAAAACTCTTGCTGATGAAGCAGGCTCTTCAACAACTCTTGTTGAAGTTTCAGTAATTTCATTGGAAAGCTCACGCAACACGACTTTACTTTGTGAACTGTGCTCCCTAATATGATCCTCCTCCAGGAAAGTAGCCTTCGTGGAAACAAACACCCTATTTTCCGATGGATCATAAAAATAATCCCCTCGTGTACCTTTGGGTAGCTTACAAAGAGGCATAACCTCGACCGTGGTTCCAACTTTTTGAGATTTTTCTCAAGCACGTGTGCAGGGAAACCCCAAATGTAGAAGTGACGTAAACTAGCTTTATGCCCATTCCACAACTCCAGAGGTGTTCTCGCAACACTCTTGGAGGGAACATAGTTGAATATGTATACCGCAATCTCCACTGCAAAACCCCAAAACGAGTCCGGTAAGGAAGCATAACTCATCATCGAACAAACCATGTCCAACAAGGTTCTATTTCTCCTTTCGCTACACCATTTTGCTAAGGTGTACCCAGTGCTGAGAGTTGGTAAACGATTCCATGTTCTATAAAATGGTCCTGGAATTCCGAGTTCAAAAACTCTCCACATCGATCCGATCGAAGTGTTTTAATCTGTCTATCCAATGGATTTTCAACTTTAACCTTGAACTCTTTGAACTTTTCAAAGGATTCAGACGTTTGTTGCATAAGATAAACGTACTCATACCTAGAGTAATCATCATAAAACTAATAAAATACTCATAGCCACCTTGGGCTCATACATTCATATGACGACAAAGGTCAGAATGTACAAACTCAAGAGGCTCTTTGGTTCGATAACCTTTTCCAGTAAAAGGTCGTTTAGTCATCTTACCCTTAAGGCAAGATTCGCACACCGGCAAAGAATTTTCTTTTAACTCACTTAGAAGTCTATTCTTCACCAATCTCTCAATCCTATTGAGATTGATGTTCCCTAATCGAAGGTGCCAAAGTTGGGCATTTTCTTTTGGGAAAATATGTTGATGTTTAGTTTGAGTCACGACAGTTTTAAACAATTCTATGTTATGGAGGGAACTAATGGCTAACGGCCATAGCATATACAAGTTACTTTCCAGGTGCACTGTACAAATATTAACACCATCTTTATGAATAGGCACGTTATCCACATTAAACGAAATAGTATATTTACATTGTAGCAAGAACTTTATAGAAATGAGGTTCCTCTTAAGTTTAGGAATAATATATACATCATTCAAAATTAGAAACCTATTCTGTAAAGCTAACTGGATCCCTTACACTACCACAGCTGAGACGACGTGCCAGTGCCTACTCGCATTGTCATTTCACCAGGCTCCAGCTGTCACCAGAATCTAATCCCCTGAAAAGAAGAACAAACGTGATTAGTGGTGCCCGAATCAATTATCCAGGCAGAATCATTATTCTCCACTAAACAAGTTTCAAGTACAAGTAAATCGTATTTACCGTTATCTGCCTTGGCCTTAGCCTTGGCGGCCTTCCGTTCATTCAGCCAGCAAGGACAGTTCCTCTTCCAATGTCCATCCTGGTTGCAGTGGAAATATTTTCCCTTTTCAACCGGTAGGGGATGCCTTCTTGAGGCGACAGGCGGCGGGTTAGCAGGCACCTTCCCTTTTTCCTTACCACCCTTCTTCTTCTTCCCCTTTGCAGAGTTAGAAGTAGAAGGTGCAGACTTCGTTCTTGAGGTCGAACCTCTATGGAACATCCTGAAAGATGAAGCAACATTTGCCTCACCCTTTTTCCTCTCCTTACTATTCAGTAAAGATTGGTAGGTCTGCAACTCGTTGAGGAGAATTGTAAGGTTGTATTTCACTTTGTTAAGAATCACATTACTAACAAAGTGCAGGAAGCTCTCCAGCAAAGAATGCAGGATTATGCTAACCTGGCTGCCCTCATCGATGGTAAACTCATTCAACTCCACCACATTGAAGTGGACCATCATGTTAAGCACATGTTCACGAACAGAGGTGCCTTCTTCCATTTAGAGTTGAATATGTACTTAAGAGCCTCGTGCATGAGTTGTTCAGACGGTTGTCCAAACATTCCTCATAGGGACTCCATGATCTCACGCGCTGAGTCCATGGGCTCATGCTTCTTGGCCAAGACTTCAGAAAGACTTGCTAAGATATAGGCTCGAAAGACTTGCCAAGATATAGGCTCGGGCCTTCTCATTCGTTTGTGTCCACTACTCATATGCCTCCTAACAATTTCGAGCGGCATTGGAAGCTGGAATAGAAGGACAGACCTCCGTAAGGGAAAACATGAGATCCTCGATGATCAGTATTGGATCATGTGCTTCCATGTTGAAAATTTATTTCCAGTTAATTTTTTTATGCTAAGCAAAGCTAAAGTGGCTGTGGCCATTTTTCAAAAGATTGTTGCTGAAAAACGAATAAAACGTTTATTAGATTTTGCTAAACCACATTTTAACCAATTAATTTTGCAAAACAGTACCCTAAGTGAAAGACTTCTATTTTGCAATGATGCCCCAGTGAGGCAGGACAAACATCACCAGTGGGGTGATCAAATGCCCTTTCACTGGGATAAGATCTTCTCAACCATTAAGTAGAACCAACTCTTGGAACTGAACCTAACAACCACCATTTATTTGGTCTAGAACTGTTAACCTTTAACAATTCCACGTAAGTGTGACCCCTCGCTTTTGGTGCTAGAGTCCCGCCCTAATGAGCACACCGTAGAGAAGAAGCAGATTAGGACAAAAGACTAAGTAACCTTATCCTTTTATAGGAGATCAAATAAAAAAATGCGCAAAACTGCCATCCTATAGGGGGACACTCCCAGGGTGCCTCGAGGCGATGTGCAGTAACTTGATTCAATCCAACGAGGAAGACCGAGGGATATGTTGTCGCACTTCTCGCTCCCACTAATTATAAACATTCTCAATTCATCTTGATATTGACCTACCCAAACACCATCCTTTAGGGGGACACTCCCAAGGTGCCACAAGGACGAGGGTAGATCTCACGGTATGGACTATATAGGAGAAACGTGAAAGGTTTAAGTGAAACATCATATGCCCCAAGTACCTCCCACTGAATATTTTACCTAGGGGTTCATTAACCTAAACAATCCGACTACTGATTTTAGTCTAAGTCATCTTTTTAAGTCCGCTCATAAACAACCTTTGTCTATGAATTATGAACAAGTTCAAGTAGTCACATTTAAACACTTTAATGAACTGTCCTTAACTTGCATGCATGCATCAAATCTATCTAATTTACCTTTCTAGGTAGGTTCCCAGGTACGGGTGTTATGTTTCCATCAACTTAAATACCCCAGCCTAGAGAAAAACTGCCTTAGACAAAAGTCCCTTATAGATAGATTTGCTACACTTTAACCTTTTATTATTCAATTTAATCCTATTAAACTGATTAAAAGATTAAAGCCTAATGGTTGCTAATCATATTAGAACCGTGATCTTAGGTCTATGTCATCCAAATTTTAAACATTTTAAAACCATGAATTAACCTAAGTGAGCATGCATGTCTTTCTTATTGCTTTTAGTTCTAATTCTCTTTAACCATTAAAAAGAAACAACTAAAATACATCACGCACAACTAGGTGTTTATAACACTTATAAAGAAACCTATGTGTCATGCTTCATACAATGTCCGGTCATTACTATACATAACTTTTATATACGCATAATAACCAAGCAAACATGCTTTTCATACACCCCTTATACTATAAAAATTATAATATAAAGATGATACATGTCAATGCTTTTTATGCATGCATAAATATAACTCTTATACTATATGATGCATGAGCATGCTCTTACATAATTAAATCATGCTTCTCTAAACTAAAAAATTTACAATAAAGAGATGATGCATGACCAATGCATAACCTAAGGTGGGATTTACTATATGTGCATACCATATGACATATTAAAAACCATACATATCATGTAATAAACCAAGGATTAATGGACCGGGATGACCTTTACAAAAAACGGAATGAAATCACTCTATCTATTACATTTTCCATTGAGCAAATCGGTTCACAGGCGAA
>NW_024064924.1:372515-425749 GCF_009727055.1 Benincasa hispida | reverse complement strand
ATCTCGGTGCGCTAAGTGATCATTTGAAGAAGGTAAGCGTTCGTTTAGAGAAGATGTGCAATCGTTTAGTGCGTACGGGTGTGCGATCGTTTAGGCGATGGACACTATCGTATAGGCTCTCAACTAAGCGATCGTGAAGTTTCCACACCGTGAGCAATTTTTTCGAACTAATTTCAAAATGAAACCAATTTTCATTTTATTGTTCAATTACAATAACCGAAATTGATCTTCCTACTGTCGCACGATTCAGGAGAAATTTTTGGTCAAGTATCACATAACCGACCAATTAATCAATAAATGACTATAATCATATTATATTCTTAACCTATAGTTTGATATCATATATCTACTATAGTAATTTCTCCTCTACTTGATATAAATTGTATTTATATCTAATTTCCTCCAAGATAATGTATCTCATACATTTAGTCAATTATATCATATATAATTAACCATATATAATTGAACTCCCTTTTGTCAATCTAAACATTTCAAACTGGCCCAAAAACTGATCTTCAACTTTATCTAAGCTACCAAGGGGATCTTACGGACCTGTGGCTCGAAGCTCCACCGATATGTGAATAGCTGACCAAACTCTTTAGCCACGAGATCCACCATCCGTTAACTGCCAGACATTCCACTAAAGACCAATAGCTGAACTCTTCTTATCACATATATATTTCCGTATCCATCGGATATAACCAATCATGAGTACGATGATTCTTCACAGATGCTCGTAAGTATAGTTGGGCTAATTTACCATTTTACCTCTGTAGTTACATCTCACTCCTTAAGTACCACTAATTCCTCTAATGAACAATACAACATAGTCCAATTATGTGTGAACACCTCTTGGGCCAAGAGAAGGTGTATGGCGCCACATCGTTTAAGCCCTGGAATCAGCCATTAAGAGACCTATCTATCTACTTGCTCTTGCTTCGGGGAAGGAGTCAATTCCATCTTATAACTTAGTTCCTAGCTCTCAAATCAGACGAATCCTCAAAATGGTAGGTTTGAGTCGGTGACCTGGCCACTCGCACCCATACAAATCAAAGGACCACCCTCATTGGCAGGAGTTCCCAACTCACTCAAGATTGTGGTCATGTTACCTATGGTCATCCTAGTGAAGTGAAGTCTCTGTCATGAACGATGTTATATAAAGAGACGTTAACACTTCGTGGTCAGGTCTTATACAAACTCTTTGTATAGGACGCCCCCGTTTTCATGTCCCCTACACAAATGATCAGGATTAGACCATCTGTGACAAATCACAACACTTGTGACCATTCCACAAAATGGGCCACATCCTTAGCGTTTTCAGGATAAGGTTTCCCTCATATATCCATATACTATAAACCATTTTGGTTATCACTTAAGACATGATCCACTTGTATGTCACCACATACATGCTTAAGTTACATATAGATAACCAGAGATTTTATGTTTATTGGTATGTGGTAAAGCAAATAAAAGAAACAACTGAGCAAAATCAAGAAATGAAGTAAAATATTATATATTATACATCACAAGTGTTCGTATAAACTTTTTACAAACTATAGGACAAGAAACTTTAGGGCATTAACCCCAACATCTTTGATAGAAACTGATGGAGGATGATAGAAATCTATCGATTCCTATCGATAATAGAAACTGATAAAATTCTATCGCTGATAGATGCTGATAGATGTCTATTAGTGTCTATTAGTGACTTTTTTTAGGCTATTTCTGTAAATAGTTTGACATTTTTTCCTATCTGTGAAAATTTTCATATTTCTAATGCCAATATGAGTATAACTCAATTGATACTTATATTGGCATGATTCATGAACTTGTACTATCAACTTCAAAGTTTGATCCCTTCACATTAAATGTATATATATGTGTGTGTATGTGTTTGTTTTTAATGTGTGCTACTATTTTTATGTACTAATTGTGTTTGAATTGTTTTTCTTTCCCTAGGTTTTGGATATAGTTTCCATTTGGTCCCTAAGTTCCAAAATTTTAAACTTTTAGCTCTTAAATTTTGAGTTTAATTTCATTTTAGACCATCGATTTCAAGATTTACACTTTGAACCTTTATTTTACTAAATACTCCCTTTTTCTTTGGCGTTTATTTCTATTATTTAATCTAAAAAAATTATGAAGAGAAAATTTAAAATTAACTTAAATAGCGATGAAAAATAGTCAAATTTAATTCATGATAATTCTTTTACTTCTTTTAAATTAGTTAATAGATATTAATACTAGAAACTAAACGTGAGTATTTAGTAAGAAATCAATGTTAAAAATTTAAATATTGAAACTTAAGGACCAAATTGAAATAAAATTCAAATCTAAAGTGTAAAATTGAAACATTTTGAGAACATAGGAATAAATTGAAGTCAAATTCAAAACTTAATTACTAAAAATATAGACTTTTGAAACCTGTGGACCAAATAGAAACTAGATCCAAAACCTAGAGACTAAAAATATTTTTTTAAACATATGAAAAGATGAATCGTACATTTTAAGGACTATAATACAAATTTTATGTTAGTTAAACTATGGATTTAGCTAGAAATTTAAACGTCAAAGAATCGGCCAAAGTGAGATTAGTTCAACTGTAATTAACATGATCTTCCTATCTAGAGGTCAAAAGTTTGATTCTTAATCCTCACAATTATTGTATTTGGACCAATCACAAATTGCCACATCATCACTAAATTAATGATGAAATTTCAAATCATCAAATTTAGGATCAATTAGGAGTTCACATGTGTCCCAAAATGATGTTGAAGATAAATTCTGATGATGCCACGTGGTTTCATCATGGTCATTGAAACATATAAGATTAGTTTGGCCCAATTTGATATTATTATTTGGGTTAAAGTCTAACTAAGCCCAAAAATCGTCTGAATGACCCAAATGTCAAATCAGGCTCAAATCCAACTAATTGGGTCCAAAGGCTAGGCCCATGGACCAACCAAGCCCAAGCCCAACTAATCAGGCCCAAGGGCCAGGCCCATGGACCAACCAAACCCAAGCCCACAAGGTCCACCAAAGAACTTTATAAATAGAGGAACTCTCATAATTTGTGGGGGTTAACAACTCTACATTTCATAAAGCCTAAGAGAATTCACCTACAATCAAAAGACTCCTAGACTCCTAAACTTGCACACTTCCTTGAAGACAGAAAAAGACTCTTCCAAGATTTTGACTTCAAGAACGTCACGTGCTAAGCACACACATTCAACTGAGAGAGGATTAAAGGATCAAGTGTTAGATATCGAACCACGGCGTATCAAATCAACATCTACACCAACACAAACTCAAGTTCAACTCCACGAAACAAGTTTCTCCAGAAGCCTCGTGCGAACAAATTGGTACGCTCAGTGGGAACTCTCTATTTGGAGTAAGAAAACATACAGCAGAAGAAAAATGGATCATTAAGCATTCTAATTCATTAATTTTGACTTTAAATTAAGCATGCTCATAAACTAATAAGAGGGTTTCATGACATACCTTCGAAGAAACACTTGATTCTTGAATCTAAGCTTAAATCTCCTTGAAATCAATTCATGAACCACCTCAAGGCCTTTTTCAACCTCAAGTTTTTTTAGCAAAAACCTATCACATGCATGTCCGATTCTCATGCTTGGAATATTGACTCAAGTTTGGAAATGGAAAATGAGTGAGCTTCTTGCTTAGAAAGTGGAAAAATCCCACTTTTGAGATTTTTCCATTTCCATTTCATTTTCATCTTTTGATTTTCAAATTAATTTCCAAAATTAATTTTCTTTTCAAGAAATAAAATTTTATTAATTTTACAAAATTAATTCAATAGTTAATTTATCTAATAAAATTAATAATAAATAATTAATTCATTCTAATTAATTTAAGATCAAATATTAAATTAATTTAACACTAATTCCACCATTATGAATCTCTATTCATGAATTTAATATTTAAAGTATATTTAAATATTAATTGATTCTCCAATTCCGTTTAATTCCAAAATTAAACGCATAATTATATCACATTATAATTACTAATTTCCTTAATTCTAATTTGAATGTTTCAAATTAACTTATCATGCTACTCTAAAGCTAATCCATTTGTGAGCTAATAGGGGGACCTCGTGGACCTATAGATCATGTGCTCCAACGATCCAATATTAATTGACTAAACTCTTTACACCGAATTAACCCTCATTCGTTAACTACTGGGTTACACCGAATTAACACCGAATTAACCCTTCACTGGTTGTTCGTAATAACGGTTGGGTCAAATGGTTGTTTTATCCCGAGATTTCCTATTGTTCCTTAAGTTCCACTGATCTTTTAATGAACAATTGGTTTGTGATCCGATCAACAAACTGAGTCCCTTTCAGCCCAGTAAGAGGGTGGGGCCCCTTGTTCAAGACCTGGAGTCAGTACTTAAGGGAACAACCTCCAGGTAGGAGTGAATTACATCTTGCACCCTATGTCCCCAACTATCTACTGGTCTTACCCCTGAAATGGAGGTTTATTGAGCCGGCGTTATTAAGCCAACCCTCATTTATGCAAATATAAGAATAATCCCAAATAAACAGGAGTTCATAGTTAGCTCAAGATTAAGGTCAAGTTACCTAGGTCATTGCTTTGAAATAGTCAGTCTTAAACAGTAAACAGCATTATAAAGTAAGAGTGACTTATTTCGTGGTCCAATCTTGTACAAACTCATTGCACAGGACGCCCCTACTTCTCATGTACCAGAATAAGGCATCCAACCTTATTCATATACTATAGACTATTTTGACTATTTACTTGAACCTGATCCACTTTTATATCTCCACATAAAGTTCAAGTACTCATGTAATAGACATGGATCATTTTAGTTTATTGGATTTATTTCTAAAATGAAATAAGCAATTCATATATTCAATAATAATTTATTGAATTTTCAGAATAAGTTTTACGGTTTACAAACCACGAGTTTTAGGACATAAAACCCAACACTCTACCTCTCATCTCTCTTTCAACATCCAAATAAATCAATGGCACTAAAGAAAGTTGCATCCAATGTAAAGCTGCAAGTGACTCCTACATGGGACCTATCACCCGTAGTCATTCAAAGAAGGTGATATAGAAACAAAATCAAGGTTTCGTCATCACACACAACATCCTGAGATAGATAACATAATCTCCTAAATGCGGGATTGTCATCAAGGAAAATCTCTTGTTTGAAAACTCTACTTTTGCCTCTAGTAAGTAAAAACGGGAATCACACCTATATGTGATTTCTGTCATGATGGCAGAGTAACAACCGAGGCGGCCATGGCAGAAATAGAAGGAAAGATAAATTTTCTAATGAAGGTCATTGAGGAGCAAGATCATGGGATCGCTTCCTTGAGAGAACAGATGCAGTCGAAAAGCTGTTGAATTAAGCCAAGCTTCTACTATCAAAGCAAATGACAAAGGGAATACCATGCTGCAGTAAAACCAACTGTAACAATCAACTTTTGTTGCCTCTCTGTCGATCCAACAGCTATAGGATATGATCATGACTTCTATAAGGGTGCAGTATGGAGGCCCGCCTCAAACCTTTTTTATGTATTCCAAGTTGTACACCCAGAGAATTGACAGCTTGAGAATGTCTGTTGGGTACCAACCCCCAAAATTCCAGCATTTCGATGAAAAGGGCAACCCAAAGCAACACATTGCCCACTTTGTGGAGACATGCGATAATGCGAGAACTAGAGGAAATCTACTAGTCAAGCAGTTTGTCATAACCCTCAAAGGAAATGCTTTTTGACTGATACACTGACTTAGAGCATGAGACAATCGAAAGTTGGGAGCAGCTTGAAAGTGAATTCTTGAACCATTTCTACAACACCAGACGCACTGTTAGCATGATGGAGCTGACAAATGCCAAGCAATGGAAAAAGGAGCTAGTCATCGACAACATCAATGGATGGAGAGCTCTGAGTCTGAACTGCAAAGTCCGACTATAAACCCCGAGCTTTATTTGTCCTAATTAACTATGTTTAATAATGTGATTAGATTGATAAATGGGTCAAAATATGAGTTAATTCTAATTTGTAGGGAAAATTGAAGAATAAAAATAGTGTTGAAAGAAGGTCCTAAGTATTGCAAACTGTGGGCTTCGGATGGATAGAAGTAGTAGCCTAGCAAGTAAGAAATTTGGCTAAGGGTGGAGCTAGGCATAGGATGCCACAAGCATTGGTAGAAGGCTTAGTGGGCAATGACATTGTCATTAGAGGTTAGGTGAGCTTGTCGATGGCTAAGTTATGGTCCGTGTAATGAGGCTAGGCGATCGTGATGTGCAAGGCAAGGCATGGCTTGAGGTTGTGGCATGGCTAGACAAGGGCGAGGGAAGGCTGCCTAGGTGATGGCCTAAGGATTGGCGATGGGCTTGTGCAAGTGACCATGAGTGTGGGCTAGGTGGCAATTTAGTAAATAATAGCAGCTCACAGCCGTAGACATAAATATGTAGGCTGACTTTAAATGGTCATTGTGGCTAGTGTCGAGTGTTTGCAATTTTCGATCAAATCATGAGAAATTTTTAGCTGAAATTTTAAGGTAAGATTTTTTAACTCAATTCTAAACAATGTTATAGAAGGAATTTTCTTAAGATGAGGTCTAGAATTCGAGTTATTTACTCTGGAAATTGAACCTGAAAATTTTTTAACAAGCAGGTAGCTGCTTAGGAAGGACAATCAAGCAGCTCAACTTAAAAGGCTCTATTTGGACAATTTTTTCATGCTATCTGAAACATTTCAGTGTCATTTGAAAGCTGAAGAAGTCTATTTCTGTGTTGAGGCCATCAGAGAAAAAAAACCTCGAAGGAAGAAGGTCGGACAACAAAGAAATCTCAGAGAGTTCAAGTTCTCGATTTAATCGGAGCCAGTGGTCAATGTCTGAAGCTTTTGATAAAATGAAGAAGAATTCTAAGCCCAAATTTTGAGGTAAGCTTTCTAAGACAATAGTGAACAAGTTTGTAGAAGGAAATTTTCTGAGCTAAGGTCTGTATCATGAGTTATACGAATTATAAATTGAACCTGGAAATTTTTGAACAAGCAGATAGCTGTTTGGGTTGAACAAGCAGGCAACTCAAGGAGGTCGAGCATGCACGGGCTGTAGCGAGCTTCAGCGTGCCTTGGGCTGGCCATGGGGCTATGTAGGCAAGCATAGATAACCTAGACGTCCAAGGGAAGACTCTTGCAAGGTTGGATAGCATGTAAGGCACCTAGGTTGGACGATTAATGCTCGGTTGATATGGTTGAAGGAAGGATTGCCGCATAAGCCAAGTTAACACCTAAAGAAAAATCCTAAGTTCAACAACTAGGGAAGTTGGCATTGGAAGGTAAATTCAATATGCCGAGTATAATATGAGCTTAATTATGAAAAGTTGGTCTTAAAGGGGAGACACTTGTTGGAAGCTAAAATATGTTGTTATGTCCACAGGGTTGACACTATAGGAGAAGCTTATCAACCTTAGGAAGATTGCCAAAGCCGTGAGTAACTATGATTGTTTTTAAATGTTTTTTAAATCTATCTTACAAGAAGTACCAAACGAGCTAGTTTTCCTAAGTTATGAAAACATGCTAGTTTATAAAGTTTGTGAAGCATGTTTTAGTAAGGTGGGCTAACGCATGCTAGTTTTCTTAAAGGAAGTTTCTATAGCACATGCAAAGTATAAAGTACATGTTGTTATATCTAAGTATATGTACTTTTGATGTTTATAAGCATGCGTTAAAGAACCATGTACATATGAAATTTAAGTTAAAGTTATGTTATAATATCATATTTTCAGTAAGCATGTATAATAGAGATGTTCTTTAAGGATATGTTAAGCTCGATACTGAAAGACTTAGAGAAGGTATCTAAATAGCTTGATACTGAAGGACACTGAGAAGGTATCTGAGTAATAGTACCTAAGGTATGATGGTACTTAACTAGAACCACGTTAAGCTCAATACTGAAGGATATAGAGAAGGTATCGGAGCAGCTTGATACTGAAGGACACTGAGAAGGTATCTGAGCAGTAATACCTAAGGTATGACGGTACTTAACTAAAACCACGTTATGCTCGATACTAAAGGACATAAAAAAGGTATCCTAGTAGCTCGATACTGAAGGACACTGAGAAGGTATCTGAGTGGCAGTACCTAAGGTACGACGATACTTAACTAGAACCACGTGCACATAAGTAGAGTCAATGTTGAGAGTTGAACAAAAGGGTTCTCTCAACTAAGGATCAGTTTAGCTATGTTTTCAGTTACTATATGTTTATAAGTTTTATGTACATATTTGCTTGGCCAGTTTAGTTTTCATGATTCAATTTTCTAGTTTCCAGTTTTAAGCATAAGATTTATGTTTTATTTAAGTCACTCACTGGGCTTATAGCTCACCCTGTTTTTAACGTCCCTTCACCCCCCCCTCCCCGCAGGTAGCAGTCAACTCCTCAAAAGACAGCCTTGCTACTGCTCTACCACTCAAGGACTCAAGCTTAAAGAAGTCTAGGTGTTTGTTCTATAAGTACTAGTACACATGTTTTGTTCATACAGGGACTAGGGTGTATGTTGGGCTCACTAGGTTTTGTAATGTACATAGTTGTGAATGTGAATAGTGCCTATAGAACCCTGTTGATGTAAGAAAGTTAAGTTTTGGTTAATCTATTCAATATGTTTATAAGTATACATATATGTATTCCAGGGTTTCTGAGACAGGTAAGCAGGTTAGTAGGCAGTAAGTGCTAGTAAAAGGGGTGATAACTGCTACTGTTAGATTCTCTTCCAAGTTAAGAAGGTACTCTGCGAGGAAGTGTGACACTGACTCACCAAACTGTCTGCTATAGAAATGTGCATCTAAGGTATGCACTAGGGACTTTTATATTTTTTGTAGAGAATAAAGCCCCGTACGTTTGAAGAATTGGCGACTCACACCCATGATATGGAGTTGAGTATCACCAATAGGGGAACAAAGGATTTCCTGATCCCCAAGATGAAAAAAGATAAGAAAAAGATAAAGGGCGCTAAAAATATTGTGAAAGGTGTCGCAAAGGAATCAATGGTCGTTAATGCAACCCCGTTGAAGTTTTCTTCGAAAAGGAAGGAGAAGAAAATTGAAAAGAAAGACAATGGAGGCGAAAAACATTATCTGACTTTGAAGGAGATGCAGGAAAAGTCTATCTGTTTCCTGACTCTGATGTCGCAGATATGCTTGAGCAACTACTAGAAAAGCAGCTTATCCAGCTACTGGAATATAAATGACTAGAACAAGCAAGGAAGGTAAATGATCCTAAGTACTGCAAGTATCACAGGGTCATTAGCCATAAGGTCAAAAAATGCTTCGTGCTAAAGAAGTTGATCCGAAGGTTGGCTCGGGAGAGTAAGGTTGAGTTAGATCTAGACGAGGTTGCTCAAAAAAATCACGTCACTGTCGCAGTAACTCTGAGCACTCGGAAATTGATTATATGTTATGATGAAAGAGAGAGCTTGGTCCAGTTTGGGACCCTCGCACCTGTGGTTATATGGTTTCAGCAAGAGATCCAAGTCACGGATTTTCAAAATAGAGAAGAACACGTTGATAGCGACGATAACGAAGACTAGATTCTTGTAATACGCTGAAAGAAGAGAAAGCCGAGTCCTATCCAAAAAAGTCTATCCTTCTATCGGAGTTACATAAGAGGGAGCAAGACTCAGAAAATGAAGGAAAAAAAGAAGGCTCGGAATCCTAAGCTTGTTGAGGAGGAAGATGAGGACTTCCTTCAACCTAGGTGATAGGTGACGTTAGCGGATTTTCTTCCGGAGAAATTCTATGGCGAAGGTTCGAGAAAAATGCCAAAGGTTGTTACATGTCACGCTGTCAGCACGACAGAAGAAGAGGATATACCTTTAGGTTTGTCCAAGACAATGGAAGGATCAAAAGACTTACCATCGTTCAGCTTAGATGACCTATTATCACTCCCTTAAGCAACCAAGATAACCCTCATCGACGCATTGTTAGAATTCAAACATCTGGTGTACTGACCTCTATAGCGCATGCATATGCCTCGTGTTGTACGTGTATAGGTTTCTTAGATGAAGATCTATCTATGGGATCAAACTTGCACAATAGGCCTTTGTAGGTCTTGGGATACATTCGAGAACAGAAAGTTGGTCGAATTCTCATCGACAATGAATCAGCCGTCAATATTATGCCTAAGACAACTATGAAACAATTGGGCATCCTCATGGAGAAAATATCAAATAGCAAGTTGGTGATTTAAGGTTTTAACCAAGGCAACAAAAGGGCAATAGGCATGATACTATTAGAACTTCTCATTAGCGACCTGAAGGCTGACACATTGTTTCATGTTATAGATTCGAAGACCACCTATAAGTTACTACTGGTACGTCCATGGATTCACGGAAACGGTGTGATAACCTCGACGTTGCATCAATGTTTCAAGTTCTATCAGGATGGAATTAAGAAAGTTGAAGCAAACTCTAATCCATTTTCAGAAGTTGAATTTCACTTTGCAGATGCAAAGTTTTATTTGAAGAGTGAAAGCGTTAGTGAGGCAATGCCTGCAGAGGCTCTACTAATAACGAAAGTAGGTGAATCCAGGTCAAAGTCATAAGTAGATGCAGGGAAAGAAATGGGCAACAGGTATATACCTCCAGCAAAAGAGGAAATGAGACATCCACAAGCATTGGAGAGACGCCTATTTTGAAGGATGAAAAGGCTCAAAGTCCTCCAATTTTGCACTATGTCCCTTTGTCGAGACGCGAAAAGGGAGAGTCACCTTTTACGGAATGCTCAAAAGGTTTGCAGGTCGATGATATTTAAATCTTAAAGGAGATTTTTGTTACACCACTCACATCGATAATGAAGCAGGAAATCCACAAACCAATGGGGACTTGACAAAGCTAAATCTGCCCAAAAAGCAAACAGAAGACAGATCTGATCCTAAAGCTTATAAACTACTGGCGAAGGCGGGATATGACTTCTTGACTCATATTGAGTTTAAAAGCTTGAAGATTTATGAGCAACCCGAGCTTTCTTCGACCCAAAGGATGCTTTTGCAAGAGGGGCACGCTATACTCATGTCGAGAAAGGGGCTTGGACATAAATCATCAGAGCCAATTCGCATAACCAGAAAGGTAGGGGAAAAGGTAGTCGACAACAACCATAAAACTACAAAAGGAGTCAATGATGTAGAAGAAAAGGAGGGCAAGGATAAAAAAAACCTCAGTCTTCGATCGTATCAGATCATCTGTCGCATGCGCTTTGGTTTTTGAGAGATTGAGCATGATGGAAGCGGAGAGAGAAAGTTTATGCACGACCCTCGAATCTACTCGACTGTCAGCCTTTCGAAGGATGACTTTGCCTGATGAAGGAGAAAGGGAGATCGCCTATCAATCTCTGATGGTGATGTGACTATCAGCCTTCAAGAGATTAGGTGCGGTTTCAAAGAAAAGCAAAGAAAAACTCCGCACGCCCGTTTTTTATCGCCTTAAGCGAGAGGGTATTGAGGATCATTTCAGCAGACATGTCTCCAATGAGATAAAAGGTAAGGGAGAAGCTCGCATTGACATCCCAAATATAGCCATAAGAAAGAGGGAGCTGATACCTTACACGTCAATCTGGCGATGCCTCGGCCATAAGGATACTGAAAGGCCATCAGACGAGAAATCATCTTGTGAGGCAAGAAGTGACAGAGACATTCGTAGTACCGTGACTTCACGAATGAAAAGAAAGACCGTCACTCTAAACACAAGCGAATGTTCACTAAAGGTGAAAAGGCGCGACGTTGTCTTCACCAACTCTCAAAATGGAAGCTTAGAGCAGGAGAAAGGTGAAACTTCATGTCACCACATTACCATCACCGAAGAATCCAAAGATTGATATGGTCGAAAAGGAAGTGGAAGATGTACCACTAGGTCTGGAGGATGGTGGTCAGTCCACAGTGGATGTGAAATAAATTGGACACAAGGATTTCCATTAGCAGCGGAAGGATCTTTCCAAATTTCAATCGTATATGAACAACAATTACAGTCACAAATGGAAACATACGGTTATGCATGAAATAGAAATTACAACATGTTTTCCTACATGATCAAGGGAAGGAATTAACAAACCTTTGTAGACTCATCTTCAAGTTCCTTGATCACGAACGCTCGATCATAGCAATACAGCAACACAGGAACGTTCGTCCAACACGACCACTATACTACACGATCACAGCGAACTCGAACAAAAAGATCGCTAAGGTTACGAACACCCCAAACACCGTGAACGGCCTCCACAGAACCTCGATTGTGTCGAGTTAAGTATGACATTTACCAACAATACCTCGGTATTCTCGGTATGAGAATCCATAGGGTGGGCTCTATATGGACTTGGTTAGAGGTAGAAAACCGGAGGAAGAATAATCATGTAAACGATTGAGCAAGTGGGAGATGAAACAACCTATCGTATAGGTCGATGACCAATCGTTTAGTAAAATCTATGCAATCATCTAGCAAAAGCTATGCGATCGTTTAGCTCATCGTCTAGCTAAGTGTCTATCGTGTAAAAACACTCCACAATCATTTAGCTAACTCCAAGCTATCGTTAAGTAAATCTGATTTACTTGACAACTTTTTCGTGAGTATTTTCCAAGATTGGAAATCCAAATTCACAACTTTTTAAATCTTACTAAAATTAGGAAAACATTTTTCCTTTTATCTCACGGTTACCATGAAACCACCAATAACCTCCCACTCAATTGATTATTAGAGAAAAAGAGATAATTATCCAATAATTAATATTATTATAAATATAAATGATAACTAACTTACCATAATATATTTATAACCTATAGTTTTAATATTTCATCTCATGAAACATATAAACCATAATATATTTATAACCTATAGTTTTAATATTTCATCTCATGAAACATATAAACCATAGCACTTTTTCTATTCCATGGCACTTAATGTAAATCTCATTTACATTAATCCTCCACTTGATGTATCTCATACACCACACTGATCATATCATATATAATCGAATTACCTCTTATCAATTTGAACATTTCAGATCAACACTAAGAACTGATCCTCAACTTGAATCCATTAAGCTACTAATGGGACTTTATGGACCTATAACTCGAAGCTCCAACGGTACATGAATAATTGACTAAATTCTTTAGTCACGGGATCCACCATCCGTTAACTATCAGGCACTGCACTAAAGACCGACAATTGAACTCTCCTTACTATAGATATATCATCTTAACCAATCAATAGTGCGACAACCCTTCACAGATCGCTCATAAGTACAGCTCGGCCAATAACCGTTATGCCCCTGTAGTTACATCTAACTCCTTAAGTACCATTGATCAATCTAATGAACATAAGTTATAGTCCTACTATGACTGAGTCCTCTCTTCCAAAGAGAAGTTGTGGCCACTATGTTCAAGCCTCAAAATCAGCCCTTAAGGGTGCAATCTATCTATTAATCCCTGCTTCGAGGAAGGAGTGAATTCCATCTTGTGTAAGTGAGTTCCCAGCTCCCAAATCAGACAAGTCCCCAAAAAGGTAAGCATGTTGAGTTGGCAATCTGGCCACTCTCACCCATACTAATCAAAGGACCGCCCTCAAAGGCAGAAGTTTCCAAAACACTCAGGATTGAGGTCATGTCACCTATAGTCGTTTAGGTGAGATGTAAGTCTCCAGTATCAATAGAGTTATATACAAAGACGAATCATCTCATGGTCCAATCTTATACAAACTCTTTGTATAGGACACCCCCGCTCGCATGTCTCTACATAAATGGTTAGGATCTACCATCTGTAGTAGTTTACAACACTTGTAAACCTCTACAAAGTGGGCCATATCCGTAGTGTCACCAGGATTAGGTATCTCACCTTAATCCTTATACTATAAACCTATTTAGGTTATCACTTAAGGCATGATCCACTTGTATATCTCATATACATGCTTAAGTTTACATAATATAACCATAGAGCTTTGTTTATTGGATATGAGTAAATTCCAGAATGAAATAACACTTATTTTATTCATAAACAATGTGTATAATTACAAACAATGAGACTTCAGGAGAAGGGACACCAATCCCAACAGGATGATGTCAAAGAAGTGAATCTGGGCACAATGGAGAAACTACGTCTGACTTTCATTAGCGCATCTCTATCTATTCATCATAAACTACGTCTGACGCTTTCAACCATAACTTATTCCCCAGATCGAAGTTGAAGTCAATAAGTTAATTAAAGAAGGGTTTATACGTGAAGTCAAATACCAAACGCAGATAGCTAACATTGTCTCGATTAGAAAAACGAACAACTTCGTGTCTACATGAACTTTCATGATCTAAACAGTGCATGTCTAAAAGACAATTTTCCATTGCCATCATGGAGATCATGGTTGATACGACAACAGAACATGAGGCCCTATTCTTTATGGATGGGTCGTCAGGGTATAACCAAATATGAATGGCTCTTGCTGATGAGGAAATGACGGCCTTTCGAACTCCAAAAGGAATATATTGCTAGAAGGTAATGCCCTTTGGATTGAAGAATGTTGGCGCTACTTACCAACGCGCCATGCAAAAGGTGTTTGACGACATGTTGCACAAACACGTAGAATGTTATGTGGATGATCTTGTGGTCAAGTCCAAGAAATGACAAGATCATCTAGAGGATCTGAAAGTCGTGTTTAATCACCAGCGAAAATACCAGTTGAGGATGAACCCTCTCAAGTGCGCGTTCGATGTAACCCCAGGAAAATTTCTTGGTTTTAATGTAAGGCATCGAGGGAAAATTTCTTAGTTTCGTTGTAAGGCATCGAGGGATCAAGATAGATCAATCCAAGATCGATGCCACTCAGAAGATGCCGAGGTCAAAGAATTTACATGAGTTAAAAAGTCTTCAGGGGCATCTGGCTTACATTCGAAGGTTTATTTCCAACTTGGCTGGTCGATGTCAACCTTTTCAAAGACTGATGAGAAAAGGAGAAAAATTTGAATTGGACAAGGCCTGCTAGAATGCTTTCGATAGCATAAAGTGGTACTTGTTTAGTCCTTCTGTCTTAGGTGCTCTTGTGGTAGGTAAGCCGTTGATATTATACATTGCCACATAAGAAAGATCGCTGGGGGCATTATTGGCGCAAAAGGGAGAGAAGGGAAAAGAGTGGGCCCTATACTACCTAAGCAAGACTTTAAATGGAGTTAAAATCAATTATTCTTATATTGAGAAAATGTGTCTTGCACTCTTCTTCACTATCGACAAGTTGAGACACTACATGCATGTCACACCTCGCCCCGAGCTCGCACTCCTGAGCCCGAGGAGAGGCGTGAGGGACCATAGATACCACCCTTTAGTGATGCCTACTATCCAACTGAACCTCTTTACTACACTCAATAAACTTTTAAGCCAAAGAGATAACAACAACTGATTAAGTAGGCCCATTTTATTACAACAATGTAATGTTTATACAACTCCAAGACTTAACAACAAAGTTTACAACAACAACTCTTTAAAACCCTCTGGAAGTGTAACTATGGCTTCTGGAAGACCTTGACCTTAGTAGTACCCTGGAACTTCTCACCTTTCGCTAACTGGGAAGAAAAGACATGAAAGAAAAGAATGAGCTTCAAAAGCTCAGTGAGTGATAAGCAACTTCTAGAGTCTATTTCAACTCATAATAATAAGCATATCATAAATACGAGGTTAGTACTCAAACCTCCGCCTTGAATGAGTCTGGTCTCAACTTCTATCTACATGCATGGTAGATAGCTAAACTGATAACTATTTAGAATGAGTCAATTCTCTACCTATACACACGGTGATAGTTAACTAATACTAATCATGATTACACTAATGCGTTTTCTTTTGTTCTCTATGTCTCCTATGTGCACATAGCTCCCTGCTTAATACTTAAAGGAAAGTACCACTCACCTTGGTAAGGATAGGAATCTTTCTCTTAAAAATTACTTGATCTTCCCGGGCTCCTCTTTTGAACCTCAAAATCTTAGTTCAAAACTCCTCGTGGTTTGGCCGGAATCTTCAAAACATCAAGATTGGCTCAATCTTACCCAACAACTCGACCCTTCTGTCTTTTTCTCATTCTCCAGCCCGATTCCTTAGAGCTTCTTCTCTGGCAGCCCTATCCTGAAAACTAGACTCTTTTAGCTTTCAGGTGGCTTTGAAATCACTCCAAACACACGAGTATTCTTGGAGACTCTTCGTCCCAAGTTGATGCTACTTCCAGACCTTCCTGTCCGACAACATCTCCTTCTCTTGGAACTTCATGACCGACGCATGGTTTTTGCTACCTACACATGTGTTCTTCCATCAATGCATAGATTCCTCATAATTGGCCTTCATACACTCTTCTGAATGTCCTTTGAAGAGAATTTGAGTTATGGTCTGAAGTCCTTGGCCCTATTTATAGGCGTCCAAGATCTCTCTAAGGCCGACACCTCCTACTTGGTCACATGTCCAAGTATCTTTTCCTTACACTATTAATGCAACCTTGCGTCATCGCATCCAAGGTGTCTTGCTCCTCTTTTACCAACGCATAGCCACCAATTTTGCATGTCTTCTTGTGCATCCACCTCATTTGTTTAAGGCCTAAGATTTCATCCTAACAAGCTACATGTCCGGATGACGACCTTGAATGTGTCTATCCAACTTCATATGCATTCATCCCTCATATGCGTCCTTCTAACTTCATATGTGTTCATTCAACCTTACCTTGTGCCCTTGCGGTGTCTTTAAATCTCAACATAACACTCTTCAAGCCATTGTTACCTAGCACCTTTCCCCATATGCGACCTACTAACCTCAGTTATGCCATTTCCAATTAATGCAACCTTACCTTGTGCATCCCATTGACGCAACTTGGTCGCATATATTAGATGCTCGCAAGGCTCTTCCTTGGCTGCATGCCCTCTACCGCATGGCTTACCTTTGCCTTATGCACTCAACTAGGATTATGACCAACCCTCTTCCACCACATACTATTTGCTCAAGCCTTGTCCTATGCGTCAACATGCCTCAAATGTCCTCGGTACATAGTATATCACCAACGCATAACAACCTTTGGGTCAACCTAGTTCTCAACTCAACGCCTCATGGTATAACTTACCATCGCCTAGGCTCTTGCTAACGCATCCCTTATGACCAACGCATATATGTCCTTGTTGATCATCAACATCCGTAGTCTCCTGCACATGACCAACGCAACCAACCTCATAAACCTTATTACCACAAGCCTTAGCAACGTAAGAACAATTCACCATGCATCCACCATAGCTTGTTTCATCGCCTAGCTCATCCTTTAGCAAGGCCGCCGCATAGCACCATCGCATAGTGTTGCCGCATACCATCGCGTAGCATTGCCGCGTCCATCATGTAGTATTTTCGCGTCCATCGTGTAGGATCGCCACATACCATCGTCTGGCATCGCTGCATACACGATCAATGTGGGCGCATACCATCGCGTAGCATCACCGTATACCATCGTCTAGCATCACCGCATACATGATCAATGCGAGTGCATACCATCGCGTAGCATCGCTGCATCCATCGCGTAGCATCACCGCATCCATCACGTAGCACTGCTCCTTTTACTACACGATCAACCAGTGCGCGCAACTCCAACGCCCAGCGCCCTTGTCCACGTAACTTGAGGCTGTCGCATGCGTTTTTCTAACCTCTCAAGACATTGGTTGCTGCATGCGTTTCTCTTGGCCATACTTTGGCTTCCTTCAATGCCCAAATAACCTCTAAATGAGCAAGGCCAACACATGGAACAACACTCAATCAATTTTCTAGCTTCCAACGCATGGGTTATACTTAGCCAAATTTCTACTAGTTAAAGCTTATCTCAAAGCTACTAAACAATCTTTATTTAAACACTTAGAATTTTCCTATTCTTTAACATAGGATTTAACTAATTTTTCTATTCTTTAACATAGGATTTAACTTCCACTTATTTAATTCCCTTAACCACCTGCTTAACTAGGGAAAATGGAAATCTGGGTTTCACAATGTAGGCGTTTATAGTTCGTTTAATTGGGAAAGTTAACCCCATCAAGTACATTCTATCTAGGCCAATCATCTCAGGGCATTTGGCTAAATGGGAAATCATGTTTCAGATATTATTTATGTGCCACAAAAGATGATTAAAGGACAAACATTGGCCAACTTCTTGGCGGATCACCAAATTCCATCATATTGGAAGTTAAGTGAAGACTTACCCGATGATGAAGTTCTCTTCATAGATTCACAGGGCCTTGGATCATGTTCTTTGATGGTGCAGCCTGGAGAAGTGTGCGGGGGCAGGCATCGTCCTCATTTCACCAGAGAAACATATGTTGCCTTATAGCTTCACGCTTGCTGAGTTGTGCTCAAACAATGTCACCGAATACCAAGCCTTGATAATCGGCCTCTAAATTGCTTTGGAGATTGAAGTGGCAAACATAGAGATATTTGGTGACTCAAAGTTGATAATCAATCAGCTCTTACTCCAATACGATGTGAAGAATGATGACTTGAAGCCTTACTTAATTTATACCAGACATTTGATGGAGAAATTTGAAAATGTGACACTAGAGCATGTCTCGAGGACAGAAAATAAGAAGGTGGGCGCTTTGGCGAACTTGGCTACTGCCTTGATGATTTTAGACAATTTTTCTCTTAGCATATCGCTTTGTCGAAGGTGGGTTATACCTCCGGTTGAGACCGCATGTGAAGAAATAAATGCGATACCAGTCTACTTAATTGATGAGGAAGATTGGCGGCAACCGATCATAGGTTACCTTGAGCATGGGAGGCTTTCGAAAAATCCCTACCATAAAATCGAGATTCGAAGGAAGGCTGCACAATTCATTTATTAGAAAAAGGTTTTATACCATCACTCTCTAGAAGGGCTCTTTCTTCAGTGTCGAAGAGGACTCAATAAAGGCCTTGGAAGAAACGTATTCAAGCATATGCGGCGTGCTTCAATCTGGACCAAAGCTACAGTTCCAGCTGAAGAGGATAGGTTACTACTAGCCAGGGAAGATCTAAGATTCAATGGAATACACAAAGAAGTGTGAGGCTTGTCAATACCATGCAAACTTCATTCATCAACCGTCCGAGCCTCTGCATCCGACTATAGCTTCATGGCCTTTTGAAGCATGAGGGCTTGATCTTGTTGGTCCTATAACACCTAAGTCATCAGCGGGACATTCTTACATCCTCACAACCATTTATTACTTTTCAAGGTGGGTTGAGGCTATCTCCTTGAGGGAAGCTAAGAAAGAAAATATGGTGGACTTTATCCAAACTCATATCATCTATTATATGGTATCCTCTATCGAATCATGATAGATAATGGGAGGCAGTTCTTCAATAGCTTGATGGATAGGTTGTATGAGAAGTTCAAGTCATCCATATACAACCTGCTACAAATGGGTTGGCAAAGGCATTCAATAAAACGTTGTGCAACTTACTGAAGAAGATTGTCTCTAAGTTAAAAAGGGATTGGCAAGAGAAGGTCGATGAGGCATTGTGGGCTTATTAAACCACTTATCGTACCCTACAGGAGTCACTCCATACTCTCTTATTTATGGGGTAGATGTTGTCTTTCCTCTGGAAAGAGAAATTTCATCACTAAGGATGGTGGTACAAGAGGGATTGACTACAGAAGACAATGTCAAGCTACGTCTTCAAAAATTGGAAGCACTTGATGAAAAATGACTTAAAACTCAACAAGTATTGGACTGCTACCAAGTGTGAATGTCTAAAGCCTTTGATAAGCATGTAAAGCCTCGATCTTTTCAAGTCGGTGATCTAGTGCTTGCTATAAGAAGACCCATTATCACGACAAGACATAATGGAAATAAGTTCACACCTAAATGGGATGGACCCTACATTGTTAAAGAGGTCTACACAAATGGAGCATACAAAACCGTTGATCAAGACAGATTAAGAATCGACCTAATCAATGGCAAATTTCTTAAGAAGTTTTATGCTTAATGAATTAAAGAAAAAAACAGGGGAACTCCTTGTTGTAAGAGTATAAACTGTATGTTTCTCCTTGCCTGCATGAGCTTAAAAGGTGAACGACCCAAAAAAAAAATGTGAACTACATTATGACTTGATCACTCTCATTATAAAGGGTACATAGGCAGCTTAAAGAAATTTAAGTTCTGTTACATGATAAAATATATATATATATATTAGTTCAGTTGCATTAAAAAGTAGAAAGTTAAAGGAAGCTTCAAGCATTAGACTTTGTCATTAAGAAAAAAAAGAACAAAAAAAATGGCTCCCATATAAGAAAGAGTTTTTTGGGCACCACAGTACACAAATCAGCAATCTATGAAGGGGCCAGCTAATGACTTTTCCACGAGAAAACTAAGTTCATCCTTTATTGGCTGACCTCTGCCTCCAAGAATCACGAGGTATCTTTCACTAGACAATATGTGTTCGGTGAAGTAAATCATCGTTCTACAAAAAGCACCATAAAGGAATAAGTCTCAACGACATGGTTCAAAGATAGTTAAAAAAAAAAAAAGGGATAAGAGTGATAAGGTCGTTGGACCTTTTCGAGGTCATCCCTATGTTGACCAAATGGGATTGTTAGACCTTTCTAGAGTCATCCTTATGTTGAACAAATAGATTTGTTGGACCTTTTTGGAGTTATCCCTATGTTGATCAGGTGGCAATATTATAGGGCAGACCTTTCCAGGTGTATGTTGATCAAATAGGGTGGTTGGACCTTTTCAGGGTCATCCCTATGTTGAACAGGTGGCGATTTAATAGAGCATACCTTTCTAGAGTCATTACAATTAGCTTATGGTCATGAGCCAAATATTTTCCATCTGAGAATTTTTGGATATGCAGTATATGTTCCATTTGCTCCACTACAAACGTATTAAGATAGGTTCTCAAAGGAGGTTAGGAATATATGTTGGATATGATTCCCCATCAATTATTAAATATCTTGAGCCCCTGATGGATGATGTATTTACTGCATGATTTGTTGATTGTTATTTTAATGAGACAAGTTTTACAACATTAGAAGGAGGAATTAAGAAGTTGGAAAAAGAAATTATATGGAATGCATCACTATTGTCTCATTTAGATTCCCGTACAGGTCAATCTGAACTTGAAGTTCACAAAATTTGCAAAATATAACAAATCAATTACCAAATGCATTTATAGATGCAAAGAAAGTAACTAAGTCACATATACCAGCTACAAATGTTCCATCAAAATTTGATATCCTAACACAATAAGTTGTCATTAATGAGTCTGGAACACGCCAGAAGCGTAGTAGACCAGTGGATTCCAAAGATAAAAAATTTCGACAACAAAAAATAATTAATAATGAAGAAGACTTAATTGAGGATGTAAATATCCATAAAGAAATCATCGACATGACTAGTGAGGAAGGTGAAATACCTAAAGATAATAATGAAATTTCAATAAACTATGTCATGACAGAAAAAATATGGAATCGAACCAATATAATTATTAACAACATTTTTGCGTATAATGTTGTTGTTGTTATTATATCTGAAAATGAGGATCCTAAACCAAAATCTGTTGAAGAATGTCGACATAGAAAAGATTGGCTTAAGTGGAAAGAAGCAATCAAGGCAGAATTAAACTCACTTTCAAAACGTCAAGTTTTTGGAATTTTTGTGGGCAAACTTTCCGGCGGGCAAAAATTTGAAGACAGACCCAAGGTTTAGAACGATGAGAAAAAGTCGTGCGCACAGACGATTTTGGGAATGGGGTTCGTTTGGTGCCCCACCTGTAGTCTGAACACCAATGTTAAATTTGTGGGATAAAAATGGGTATTTGTAAGGAAAAGAAATGGAAATAAGGAGTCATAAGATATAAAGCAAGATTAGTTGCACAAGGTTTTTCACAAAGACGTGGTATTGATTTTGAGGAGATGTATTCTCTGGTGGTGGATGCAATTACATTAAGATATTTAATTGGCTTGAATGTGTATAAAAGTATGAATATGCATCTTATGGATGTAGTCACAGCATATTTATATGGATCTCTTGATAATAATATTTATATGAGAATCCCAGAAAGATTTAAGGTACCTGAAACATATACATCAAATTCCCGGGAATGATATTCAATAAAGTTATAGAGATCACTATATGGATTGAAATAATCAGGACGGATGTGGTACAATCGCCTGAGTGGATATTTATTGAAAGAAGGATATCAAAATAATCCAATATGTCCGTGTGTCTTTATAAAGAAATCACAATCAGAATTTTCTATTATAACTATATACTATATATGTTGATGACTTGAATATAATTAAAATTCCTGAAGAGCTTCTAAAGGCAATAGAATCTCTTAAGAAAGAATTTAAGACGAAAGATCTCAGAATAACAAAATTTTGCCTTGGTTTGCAAATTGAGCATTTAACAGATGGAATATTTATTCATCAGTCGACTTATATAGGAAAAATTTTGAAAAGATTTTATATAGACAAAACACATCCATTAAATATTCCAATGAAAGTTCGTTCATTGGATATAAAGAAAGATATATTTCGACCTCGGAAGATAATGAAGAACTTCTTGGTCCTAAAGTACCATATCTTAGTACAATTGGTGCATTTATGTATCTTGCTAATGATACAAGACTAGATATTGCATTTTCAGTAAATTTATTAGTTAGATACAGTTCTTCTACTACAAAAAGACATTAGAACGGAATTAAGCATATACTCCATTATCTCCGAGGAACAATCGATATGGGTTTGTTTTATTCAAATAAATCAAATTTTGATCTAGTTAGTTATACAGATTCTGAATATTTATTTGATCCACACAAAGCTAGATCTCAAACAGGTTATTTGTTCACATATGGAGGAACTGCTATATCAAGGCGATCGGTGAAACAGACTATAACGGCCACTTCCTCAAATCATGCTAAAATTCTTGAAATTCACGAGGCTAGTCGAGAATGTGTATGGCTAAGGTCAATAACTCAACATATTCATGAAACGTGTGGTTTGTCTTCTAATAAAAACCTTCCAACAATATTATATGAAGACAATACTACTTGCATAACTCAAATCAAAGGAGGATATATTAAAGGAGATAGAACAAAACATATTTCACCGAAGCTTTTATACACTCATGATCTTGAAGAAAATGACGACATCACTGTACAACAAATTTGTCCAAATGATAACTTAGCAGACTTATTTACAAAGGCATTATCAATCATAACTTTTGAAAAATTTGTACACAACATTGGAATGCGGCGACTCAGAGATCTTAAATGATGTTTTCATGAGGGGGAGTAAAATATATTGTATTTTTTTTAGGAGTATGTATTATATGAAATATGTACTCTTTTTTCTTCACTATGATTTTTCTCATTGGGTTTTTCCTAGTAAGGTTTTAACGACGCATATTTCATATATACATATGGGCATCTAAGGGGGAGTATTATGAATATTATAATTGAAAATAGATGCTCATTGCTTAGTATCTCAAAAGTCACGTGTTACTATTCATGTTGTCGATGTGCCTTGTAGTTATTCATGTTTGGTATCCATGTAAGTCCACATCCTACTTGTTATTGTGTCTATAAATAGTGACATTTGGTAGATCTATCACACATACATTTGTGAGAATTCCACTTCCACTAATTTTTATATTATTCAATTTCATGATTTTGGTTATTTTATGTTTTTAGTTATTTTATTTTATAATTTTAGTTTTTATTTATTTATTATTATTATATATAAATATTATTATATTATATTTTTCATATCCGTATTCTCGTTGTAATCTTCAATTTCATAACAATTTACATTATATGGTTATATTTATAAATTTAATTTAACATCAATTAACGAAAATCCGCAGCTGGATAACGTAGCATTCACCCAAAAAATATCAACGAATTTTGCACAAAAGATCAATGGATAAACTGTCCGAATGTCGGATCAGTGGCACAAATTCGAGTTCGTAAGTGGGTCCCAATAAAAATATCTTCCACTAGATGCGTTAAAAACCACTTTTTTAAGCCACCAAGGCATAGACTGACACGTGTCTACCCGTTGATAAGGGCACTATCTTTCATCCATTTTCCACTTCCCATGCAACGGTTCCCTTCTTTCCCTCCATGCTCCCAGCCACAATCCTCTACCCTGCCACCACACAACTATTCCGCAATGACTCAAGCAAAATAAACCACGTGGCAGCTTCTAATTGTGATTCCACTATGTTAAATCTACAGCCGGCGCATCCGATAAGTTTTAAGTATCTGCACGAAAATATCAACGGCACTGGCAACTGCAAGAAGCAATTTCTCGAACCTCGCGCTCGGGCTGAGCCCGGATGTAGGATCCGTACGAATGGCGTTACCGTTTGACACTGCTACGGCGTCGTTGAGAGATGACCTATCGAAGAGAGCTCGGAAGCCTTACACCATCACCAAGTGCAGAGAGAGCTGGACTGAGCCAGAGCACGATAAGTTCCTCGAAGCTATTCAACTGTATAATCTCCGCTTTCTTTGTTGTTGTTGTTGTTATTCGTCTTCGTGATTTTCTCTTTTTTTATTTGATTTGAATTTTTGTCCTCGTTGATAACACTTCGTGTCTCTATGGAATTGTGTGCTCGAATCCGGCATCATCTTTGATTTGAAGTGATTTTGGAGTATTCAACTGTTCGTTTGGTTTACTTTCAATGGGAGAGGAATTTTGATCTGTTTGTTTGATTATTTGGAGTGATATGGGGAAGAAATGTGCCGATACATTTGAATTGTTGTTTTGTTTTTGTTTGGACTTTAATTGTTCGTGCATTTTCTCTTTGATTCTATGCTTCAGCTTTGATCGTGACTGGAAGAAGATTGAGGCTTTTGTTGGATCGAAGACTGTCATTCAGGTAATGTCTTATTTGTACAAATCTAATGAACAACTCTGGGAATGCTTTCATTCTTTCTGGCATCTTTGTTTTTCAATACCGTTTCTAAGATAATAGACAAGTTCTGGAAATTGGATCTTCATATTATATAAAGATTATGAAGTAAATTTTTATATCTTGTTCTGTTTGATTGAAAGAAATCAATTCCAATGTTTATCATCTTCTCAAGTTCGTACAATTCGGAAAATAATTGATAAAGTTATTATTTCCTGCTGACTTGGATAGAATTATATGAAACTAACTCATTAATTTAGAGGTGATTAATTTACTCTAATTAATTTCTATTTAAGCTTTTCGTTTAGAGGTGATTTAACATGGTAACCACCTTTTGCCACTTCTTTCTTGATTTGGCTTCTGAATGAATTAGGAGGCGTTTGGCTTCCAACTTGTTTGGTTGAGTTGGATATTATAGTCCACTTAATATCTGGATCTCCTATTATAATAGTTGAGGTTCCAATTATTATAAGCCACATTTAGTTATGAAAAAACTATTTGAAAATACTCAATATTCAGGATGTTTACTTTGTAGTCATCTTCCATCTTTATTTGTAGTTTATACTTAAATACAGACTATTATAACTCATAGACTATTGTAACCCATACACTATAACAATTATGAACTATCAGGACCTTAGTTCTTTTATTGGAACAATCTTCATTCAAAATGTTCCATTCTATCTAATTTTCCCTTCAATTTCGTGCTCTATTCATTTTTATTGCTAACAGGTACAGTATATCTTGAAGAATGCTCGAATGCTTCAAGTTTTGGCTCTTCTATAATAAGTTGTCTGAAGATGATGCTTCTTGTTAGATACGTAGTCACGCTCAGAAGTACTTCCTGAAGGTTGAAAAGAGTGGGACGGGTGAACACTTGCCTCCTCCACGACCAAAGAGGAAAGCTGCTCATCCATATCCTCAAAAAGCTTCAAAAAATGGTCGGTACAATTTCAATCTGTAGTTTTTCTTTTGACAGTGTAATTTTGATAAAGCTTTCTTATAATAAACCCATTGTGGTCTCAGCTCTTGCACTATTGTCAGGACCATTTCAATCTTCCCCTGTTGAACCGAAATATAATATAAAGCCAGATTCCTCTTCTACTCCAGCGAGTTTCATATCTGCTTCTGCCATGTCATCCAGGGTGGATAACTCTATCCAGACAGTCAATTGCTCTCAAGGTGCAAGAGATTTGAATTGTGAAATCACAAACGAGTTTGAATCAGAACAAGTTCTGTGGTTTTGTTTAGACATTCAACTTTTTCTTGGTTTTGTTTAGTTTTCTTGAAACGGAGAGGGGTTGGAAATTTTATTACTTAAGAACTGACGAACTTTTTTTCATTTTGTTTTGGAATGCTATGATTCCCGTTTTATAACATTTAATTGAAAATTAAATGCGAGTGTTTTAAAAAATCACATAGTTTGAAAACGAAAAGAAAACATTCCTAAAACTTTGTTTTTGTTTTTGGAATTTAGCAAGAAAACAATCCAGATTTTTAAAAATAAAAAATCAAAGGGTTATAGTCATGTTTCCTTTCCATTTTATGTTTGCAGGGCAAGTTATAGATAACAATTGTACCAGTAGCACAGACCGCACTGCAAAAACACGCTTTCCAACTAACTCAAGCATCGAGGAACACAACAACCTTCAGTTGAGAGGTCAGTTTTGATGGTTACGTTTTCCTTTTTTCTTTTTTTTTTTGCCTGATTACTCGTTGGGAAGAAAATGGTACACCAAGTTTCAGAAAGGAAAGCGCGCTCCATTAAGGAGCAGCAATAGAAGACGAATATTTACATGACTTTTACAGAACAAACGCTCCAAATTAAAGCAGAAAATTGTAATATACCAAGTCTCCTGAGGATCAATACAAACAGTTTGGAAAAGTCATCCAATTTCTTTATAACCAATGTTCCAAAAAGCATCTCTATATTGTATTTAACCAAAAATTTTCCTCAGTTTCTGTCATACTGCTTTCGCGGGACTGGTTTACGTTTGAGGTTTATACTATATACCAAGCGGTACAAATGGAACTCTCTCACGTGTAAAATAATTACTTGAGTGAAGCTACTACTTTCAGGTTATTGTAGTCCACTTCACAAACGGTAGCTTTTACTGTCGGGAGAAACCGGCATTTACAAAATTCAGTTCCTTTACTCAATGCTGTAGATCCATAGAAAATTGTCCTGAAGATGCTTCTTAGTTTTCCATTACATATTACTATGTCCCTTGATGTTTTTTTAGTCTTCAATTCAATGCAGTATTGCCAGATTTTGGTCAAGTCTACAACTTCATTGGCAGCGTGTTCGACCCAAAAGCCTCAGGTCATGTGCAGAGGTTAGAACAGATGGACCAAATAGACGTCGAAACCGTATGTTCTTCATCCCCATTTCATTGCTTCCACTCCACAAACATAATTTCTTCTTAACATCCTATAAACCAAATCATATGCTTTAAAACAGCTTACATTCTAATATTCTCATTCCTTCCAGGTGCTGTTGCTGATGAGAAACCTGGCCATTAATCTCACCAGCCCTGACTTTGAGGAGCATGTGAGTTTATAACTGCCATAACGAAATTCTGCTTTTGCAGACAGCTTATGAGAAAAAAATTTGTTGACCATTCGAAGTCCAATTTACGCGTTTTATAAAGGGGCAATTGCAACTTTAATAAAAAATGAATTGAAAATTGGGCACGTGTCTCTAGGTTTTGCTTTTTTTTTAAAACATGGCAAAAAAACTTTCGCCTGAAAATTTGATTTCTATTTTATTTTTATATGATTGCTATCTGATTTCTATGTGATTGCCACACCTGCAATTACAAAAAAAAGTTGAAGTCATGATTTTAGTTTCTTAATATGCATTTTCCCTTTTATAAAGTCTCACCAAATTTGAATTGTGCTTTTGCCACATCATCTAGAACCCTTCTATTTTACTGTTAACTATCCGCCCTTAAAACACTGAAACGAGAAATACTCCATTTCCGGGAAAACATATTTCATTTTTTTTAATTAATATGTTAATTACATGTTATCTTGCAGAAAAGGGTCCTCTCATCATATGATGCCTTCATGGAATATGGTTAGTAATAACAAGAAAGCTGGAGAATCTCGTTGTTGGAGATGGAAATGACAACTGCCAGCTCTACTACTTCACCAAATTGTACCTAATTGAGTCTTCCTTAATACTACTGCACTAGATACCCAGTCTTGTACTACTGTTGTATATTCGCCCACTATCACTTCTTAGAGCAAGAGATTGAGAAACATTCTCTATATACCTTTGCTTCCCATTCTGAGCGTATAGTTCTAAGTTTTGATATCGAAACTATAATAATAGGAGAATCATCTTTTCCTCTACAGGTTACGACTATATCTTAATACTTTTTTAAGAATATTTGGAATATTGTTTTGTAGAACTGATTTTCAAGACACATAGAAGATAAATATGCAGAAGATGATGACCAGCAAAAGAAAGGTATCTGGTTATATAATTGGAGTAACACTCTTTAGCACTTACGTTTGTTTCTTGAATACAAGAGAGAATGTAGAACAAGGAGGGAGACTCAAAACGGACATTGACGCTGATCAATGACTCTGACACGAACATTTACTTCCTCAAAACACATTCACAGACATCTCAATATCAACACGAAGACCGCTAAAGAAATTGTAAGCTGATGTTATAAAGGCTTAGTCTACCTCCTCCATTTTGCTCTCTTCAGCAACATCTTCCTCTAAAGCAGGCATGTCTGCATCATCTCCTTCATTTTCCTCCTCATCAATGCTAAGGCCAAGTTTCAACATTCTGTGGATTCTTGCAGCAAATGTGTTAGGATCATCAAGGCTGAAACCAGAAGTCAATAGAGCAATTTCGAAGAGAAGCATGACTAAATCCTTGACAGATTTGTCGTAACTGCCTCGGCTCTTTTTCTTAGCTCCTCCATGATTCCGTTATCTGTGTTGATCTCCATTGCCTTCTTGCTTGACATGTAAGCCCCATGCTGTTGTCTCTGAGAGCTTGAGCCTTCATGATTCTCTTCATGTTCGCCGTCCAACCGTATTCACAGGTGACCAAGCAGCAAGGAGAGTCCACAATCCTGTCGGAGACCACAACTTTCTCTACTTTGTCGCCAAGGATGTCCTTGATGGTCTTACATAGGTTCTCAAATCTTCTCCTTTTTCTTCTCTTCCTCGGTTTCATCATAAAGTTTAACTCCTTCCTTGGTGGCAGAGACTAGCTTCTTGCCCACATATTCTTTCAGTTGTCTGACGGCGTATTCATCAATGGCGTCAACCATGAAAAGCACCTCGTAGCCTTTCTTCTTCAGCGCTCCAAGAAAGGAGAATTCTCTACTGCTTTTTTGCTCTCACCAGTAATGTAGTAAATGTTTGAGAAATTACCGGTTTTGACCCAATTTTTTTTTTTTTTTCATTTAAAAAGTAACCTCATTTATAAAATGTACTTTTTTAATCTCTTTTCTACTTTTCGGACTTTTAGAGGGAATCCATCACGCACAATTTTGTTCCTCAATAAATGGTCAAGCCTCTAATATAAAATCACCGAACTTACCTAACTCACATATCTTAAATTAGAAACTTCATTCTTGAGTTTCACTTTTTGTTTTCAATATAGAAATGTATTACGTGAGGGTCCCAACTTCATACCAATAATCCTTTTCAGAGGATCCCAAGTTCAGAGGAATAATTTCTTTCATTTTTTAGAGTTTCGAAAGAGACAAGTACGTTGAAAAATAGTCTTTTATTTTTTTAGAAAGTTAGCAAAATGGAGAAAAAAAATTACTTTTTAAAGAGTTTTCAGTAACCAACGAAATTGTTACTTCTTTTTCACTTATTTACGTTATGAAGGAGAAAAGACCCTGCTAGCCAAAGAGTCATCACCAAAGTTATTTAGGTGTATTCACAACATCTCGTGAAGTTTGTAAAATAGCTTGAGTTGTACTCTTTGTTGTTTGTCTCGTAATATTTTAAACGTCTTGTGAAGTTATTTCACCAGACAAAAGATAGAAATCAACTCAACTTTACAAGACTACATACGGTCTTTTGTCTCATAAAATTAAGTTCATAAGTAAGTCTTTTGTCTCGTGAAGTAACTTCATAAGACAAGCTTACAACATTACGAGACAAATGAGATAGTTTATCGTTTGTCTCGTAAAGTTATATATATGTCTTGTAAAGTTACTTCACGAGACAAAAGACAGAAATCAACTGAACTTTACAAGACAAAATACTGACTTTTTTCTCCCGTAAAGTTGGGTTGATTTCTATCTTTTGTCTCGTGAAGTAACTTCACAAGACAAACTTACAACATTACGAGACAAACGACAGAGAGCTTTCGAACTATTTTACAAACTTTCCACTGGTGTGAATACTTCACGAGACAAATATTGGCAACAACTTCACGAGATATTTGTCTCGTGAAATTCAATACACTAAAAAATGTGAAATCAAACCCATATGAACATTTACCCCCTTACCCCACATATTTTACATGATGAAATGGCAAATATATTGTTGATAAAAAAAAATAATTTCGGGTTTTTCACAACACATTCCTATTAGAAATTACACAGACTCCTCCTATAGACAATAGAATCGATTAAAGCATTTCTATATTGCACAAACTAGTCAAGTTATGCTAGACAAGATCTGAATCAGGTGAAGGGGAAATGGAAGACATCTAAAAACCCCGAAATATGGGTCTTCTTTACAGAGGTAGTGGAGTCTTTGCGAGAAGAGACTCCAACAATCATTGAAAACTCAACAAGAAGAAAAAGTAGAAAACCCTAACTTTCAGGGAAGAAGAAGTCTTTGCGATAACCTTTGTCCTTTCGAATTCTATTGAGGGGCAACATTGTATTTTATGTGGCGGGTCCCTCCACTTAAAGTCTAAAAAGTTGGAAAAGAGGTTTAAAAGTACATTTTATAAATGAGTTTACGTTTGAATGGGAAAAAGCTTTTTGGGTCAAAACTGGCAATTCCTCTAAATGTCTTTCTGACCCTCTTTCATCTTGGTGACATAGTCCTTCAAGCTTGTCATTTCATCTCCACTCTTAGTGGAGTAGTACCAAAGCAAGTTAGCCAATTTGGCTATGTTTTGGATATCTTCGTGGATACCCAACTTCAAATTCTTAGAAAATACTTCATAAAACTTATTGTAGTCCTCTTTGTTCTCCACAATCTCATTGAACATCTCTATGCACTTCTTCACCAAATTCTTCCTTATCACTTTCAAAGTCTTGTTCTGTTGCAACATTTCATGTGAGATATTGAGTGGAAAATCATCAGAATCGACCACGCCTTTCACAAATCCAAGGTACTCAGGGATCAGCTCCTTACAATTGTCCATGATGAACACTCTTTTGACATAGACGTTTATATTGTTCATTTTCTTACGGTTGTCGAAAAGTTCAAATGGAGCTCTCTTTAGGACAAAGAGAATTGCCTTGAACTCAATTTGACCCTCTACAAAAAAGCGAGGTCTAAGTGCAAGCATATACTGTCGAAGAAGTAATAATCTTGAAGTATATATTTCGAGTATCGAGCCCACAAGACTAGCAGTAGTTTTAGTTTGATCAAAGCTATAAATTTAATGCAATTGTAGGTAACCAGAATGAATTGTGTTGTGAATGAGTATAAATTGAGGTAAAAAAAAATAAAACAGTAAATAATGGTAATCGAACAGGCCTAACAATGCTTCAACCTTTTGGACTCTATTCAAAAGTGATGCGGCCACATCACACTAAGACAGTGAAATATGCATGGGCAGAAATCTACACCTATTCGATCGGGTGTCCAGTTCCTTTAGGAGTTCTGAGTAGTTACTACCGAATGTTCCCGTGGGTAGTTGAACCCTATAATAATTTAATTTTAGTTTCTTCACCCTATGGGGTTTCTTATTCCTAAGGTGACATGACCCTCCTAACTAACGTGACGTGAACCTCCTTTTCCTAGGCTCTTGATTCCATATCCTTTTGTGAGATCCGTTTACACTCTAACTTTCTCTACACTAAAGCTCCACTAGATTGTTAAATTAAGTAGCCAATTTAATTTATCAATATTAACTTTAATTTCAACAAAGAGAATGCATAAATCAAGTTAGTGTGAAGTGCAATATTACTTAAGCTACAATAGAGTTTGATTGAAAAGAGAAAAAGGAAATAAAAATAATTATAAGGAATAAATAAAAGAAAAGAAATGCTAGAAAATTGCAATTCTAATGAACCTGAGATAAATCTTCAAGTTCCAAGCCTTTCTCTAAGATAATCTCCCTTTTTCCAAGGTGGAAATCATTCCCCGGCACTCACATCAAGGTTCTAACTTGAAACGTGAAAATGAACCCAAGGTGACTGCTAAAAAATAACAGAAACAATGATAAAGAAAATGGGTTCGGGCAAGGAGTTGATGATCTCCATTTGAAGGGCTTCCATCCCTTTTATAATCCCTAAAGTGGTTAGGGAAGACTGGAATTCAAGGTCAGAGCGACTTCCCGGAAAAATTGGGACTGAACAATTGATATATTCAAGAAAATCGGAACTAATCTTGACTGATACAAAATCTGGAACTTTGGGGCCTGTGGCCACATCAGATTGTTGCGGGCGCATTGAATTAAAACCCTGTAAAAGCTGCTGCAAATTGCCAAAATTCACCAAATTAGCTCCAAATCATCAAATATCACAATTAAATCCCAATTAGACCTTCAAGAGCTAATTTTTTGTGAATTAAGCCAAAATTCAAGAGAAAACTCGTGCAATAAGTCATTTTTCCTAGTAAAAGGTGCATAAAAATGGCTTAAACGCATGTAATTCACAGCATGAATCACATCCCCAAACTAAAATCTTTTCTTCCCCTCAAGAAAATATTATAAAAAACAACACCCAAAGCTTAAATATGCATGCTCAGTTTGATCAGTGCAAAGAAAACAACTTTCAGAAGGGGTCTCTAATCCAATAGCTAGCCAAACAACAAACTCCCTTAGAATCCTCACAAAAGTTTCATGGCCCAACTTTCCTATTAACAACCAACATGCCAAACTAGTTAAGCTATCAATCATTGACCCTAGGGGGATCTACAACATGCCAGAACCTTATTTAACACCAAATTAATATGGATTACAAAAGGAACTTTTCCCTCCTTCCCTCAAACTTACACTTTGTTGGCCTTAAGGCTTACATCTTACTAGCCTTCACATTTTTTTTCTTTTTTTTTTCCTTAATTTTTCAAAGATCTCTTGCCTAGGAACTATCCTCGGTGTCATTCTCGCCTTCGTTCTAGATTGCCCCCATGATTTACCTACGAGTATCTGACTACGGGCAAGTATCACACTTGAGGCAAAACCCTCACTTTTCAAGCTAACCTTTCACGTAAAGAGAACACAAGTATATCGTGTTCCACTTCTAGCTACTTTTTGTGGCCACCTTAGAAAGAAGGAGTGTCATCCTAGCTCTCCTCCTTTTTTTTTTTTTTTTTTTTTTTTAAAGACTTAAATAAATGATATCCTCATTGCTTAAGAAAGAAAACCTATGAAAGGGGCAAAAACAAGATAATGATGCTTTGGCTTGGTTGCAAAATATATGACTAGGATCTATTGGTATACAAAACTAGTGGACATGCGGGAGACTAGTCTAGAAAGGATTTGCACAAATAGACAAATATGAAACTCTTGGTTTTGCATCTTTTTTGGGTTGAAAGCAAGGTACACAGAAAAGAGATATGCCTTAAGTATCATCATGAAAAGTTTTCGTAGTCAGGTTTAATAGATACGTTGTCGCATACGAACTCGTACTAAATAAAAGAAATATATTCACCGAACCTAAGACTTATACCAAAAGTGCAGTAAAATTAGTAAGAACAAGGTCGAATCCACAGGGAAACAATGAACTAGCAAGGTTGATTAAAGAATTTCGTATAACAAGGGGTTTTGGTTTCGTTTGTAAATAACTGAATTAAAAACAAACATGCAAAGAATCCACGTCGAGATTAAACACACAATTGTGTTGAAGTGAATCAATAAAAAAGGTCTTGAGAATAATTTGTATGTCCAATCATTAGATGCTAATAAATAACGCCGAATCCATGAACTTCACAACCTATTAGTGACACTAATAGTCCAATTAGCCAAATTTGAGATTAATCAAATTAACTCTAAATTAATTTTAACTCTTCTTTCTCAACGAAATCCAAGAAAAAACTAATTCACATTACGATTAGGGTTCATGCGTTGTGACATCTCCAAGTTGGAAACCCTATACTCGCCCAGGCTAATGGAGCCTTACGGGGAGAGTGGAGCCTTATATACTCATAGCATGGTTCATTAGGCAAGATTAAACTAGGGCGAACATGCATGAGATCATAACAGTCTTAGCTGACACATGTAAACCTAATTCGTGCAACGTAATCAACAATTATGCATAGTGCTATGAATATTTTGCAAACAAGAATCTAATAAAAGCGATTTGTCAGACCAATTCTATCAAATTCCATTAAAAATAATTCAAATCAAACCCAAGAGTTCATAGAATTCAACATTATTAATTAGAAAACTTCAAGAAATTGAACAAACAACTAAACCCAAGAAGAAAATTACCTAACCTTGCATCTTCCTCAAATCAACAACAAAAATTGAGAAGTTGAAAGGCATAAATGGAAAAGATTAAAAGAATGAGAAGAAAGAATAAAAATCTAGGTGGAAACTCCTCAAACATCGTCCCAATCGTGGCCTAAGTCATTCTCCCTTCGTAAATTTTCTTTTCACCCTTCAGCGGGAATCGAGATCCTCTATTTGTAAAACGATCACAACATCAAAATGCTACCAAGAGCGTTATGACGCCCTTATCGAAATAGACCTCAATCGTCAAGGGAGGGGTGCAACGCTGATGTGACAATGTGTTGCACGCAACGGAAGCTACTCATCCATTAGAGTTCGTAGTGTTGCGACGCCTTATTCAGCATTGCAATGCTGCCTTATTCATATGCTTCTGTCCAATAGCGCGAGCTGGAGAATTGGCATGGCGTTGCGACGCTGACTACTTGTCCCAAAATTGATGCTTGCTGCCTCTCACCGTCATGCAAAGGTCAAGGGAGAGTTGCGATGCTACCCTCAGGGGCAGCTTTGTAATTTTGATGTCTTCTTTCAACATGGTGTATCCAACTCCCGTTCTTGCTTCTTTTTTGCTCTATTTTCATTCAAACGACGCGTTTTCTCTTCGCGATCAATTTACCTATAAATGAGACAATTTAGGCATAAGAATTATTCAATGATGGTAGGATTAAGGATATATTATTAGCTCTTTTTTAGAGCTAACAAAGAGCATCTTTGCACAACAACCAAACAGCACGCAATCAAAAGTTTCATAATAGCAGTCATTATAAATAAGACTCAGCAGAAATAAAAATAACAACTAGCATAAAAGAAAAAATTAACCAAAAAGCACTAAAAACAAAACATAAAACGAAATCAATGGAGTTCTAATTCATAAAAGGGAAGAACGAGAGAAGGAACACGATACTCCCCTATTGAGCTAAAGCATCATCATCTGTTGGGATCAAATCCCGAGTGGAAGTGTATGAATGCCTTGCATTTTGATTTTCGGTTTAAATGAAACAAAATCAACATATGAAACAAAACCAAATAGGGGATAAACATGTAATAAAGCAGCATGCTAATTGAAGAGTAAAAAGGCAAAGAAGAATATCACATACCTTTTTCGATTTCCTAACTTTTCGCGATGTCCTCATCGTCTTCTCCAGGACTATTCTTCAACGAATAATGGACACTACCATAAGTGAGACCTCATTATTCTCTTAAGAATAAAATGGTAGAAGAATGGTCTCTACACCTTGAGGAAGAAGAATAGAGAATATGGAAAAGAGAAATTTTGAGACGAGATTAATTTGGAGGGTGGAATTTCATTTCACCAAAATGAATTCCTTTGCCCTAATTTGAGCAAAATAACAAATTAATATGGAGACCTTCTCCATAACTTTCCAAAATTACCCTAAGGCTAATTTAATTACATTAATTAAATAACCATATTAAATCCAATTTAATATATATTTAATTAATTAATAAACATCGTATGTTTATTTGCCTTCACTTCTCAAAATTAATTAATTAATTCTTTATGAATCAAATTCATAAGAATTTAATACTTGAATCTTATTAAAATATTTCTCTCTTAATTATATACCAGATTTAAAATTTAATCATATCATATTAATCTCATTAATATGTTATTCCAATAATTGATTTGAACAATTAAAATAATTCATCTTTTTCTTTAGTGAGCTAACAAAGAGAACTTATGGATATACAAATTAGAGGCTCCAATGATATAAGATTAATTAATTAGACTCTTTAATTAAACTAATCAATATTCATTGAATATCAGGCACTCCACTAAAGATTGATATTCATTAAGTTACTTCTTCACGAGTGTTCGTAACACCAACTGAGTCAAATTACTGTTTTTACCCTTGGGTTACCTCTAACTCCTTAAGTATCATATGCTATTCTAATGAACAACCTATTTATAGTTAAAACAATAAACAGAAATCTCTCTCGCACCAATGAGAGGGTAGGGTCTTTTAATCAAGTCCCGAAGACACCACTTAAGGAAACACTCATCTACTTACCTTAAAGTCGGGAAGGAGTGAATTTCATCTTGTATTATTATGTTCCTAACTCTCCACTCGATTTTTTCCTCAAAATGGTAGGCATGTTGAGTCGAAAAACTGGCCACTCTCACCCATACAAATCAAAGGGTAATCTCTCATGAACAGAAGTTCATAGTACACTCTGAATTAAGACTAAGTTACCTAGGTCATCTAATTGAAATAGAAACCTAACTAGTAAACGACGTACATCTAGTGGTTACTATTTTGCGATCCAATCTTATGAAAACTCATTACATAGGATACCCCCACTCACATTCACCTACATGAATGCATTGGATCATTGTCTTTATATCAAATACAAAGTGGGTCGTATCCATAATGTCACCAGGACAAGGTACCCAACTTTATCCTTGTACTATAGACCCTTTAGGTTGTATCTTGATCGTTGATCCCTATATGTCTCTACATACAGTTCAAGACTTATAAAGCAGCCTTGGATGTTAGTTTATTGGATTTGGGGTTATGAAGACAAAATAAAATACAATATAATTAATAACATTTATTGAATTAACATCGATAACTCTTTATTGATGATGGTCAATTAATAACATTTACTATCTACGAATTTTAGGGCATAAAACTCAACAAACTCCCACTTGAACTAAAACTCTAATCAATGGGTTGTACATAATATCATAATCCAAAACAGTGGGAACATGGTAAATAAATAAAATAAACTAGGGCATCCATATACCTATTACACATCTCCCACCTGCCCTAGATTATACAATGTACATGTCTCATAGACCTAGATTCTCTAGATGACCCTCGAACACTTTAGCCAAGAGAGCCTTCGTAAATGGATTAGCAATGTTGTGCTTTCAGGCAATCTTTGTAACGATCACATCTACTCGTTGCACAATCTCCCGTATAAGGTGATATTTCCTTTCAATATACTTTCCTCGTTTGTAACTATGAGGTATTTTAGAGTTGGTTATTGCCTCTCTATTGTCACACTATAAGGTGATGGGCAAGTCTTCTTGAGCCAAACTACTTCCTTTACTGCTTCACAAGCAGCTACATACTCAGCTTCTAATGGAATCTGCAATACACCCTTGCTTGATACTACGCGATACTACAACTTCTCATTTAGGGTAAACACTGATCCTGGCGTGAATTTTCTGGAATCCTCGTCAATTTGGAAATTAGGGTCGGTGTATCCCATAAGGATCAAATCCTTAGCTCCATACACTAGCTTATAGTCCCTCGTTCTCCTAAGATACTTGAGAATGTTCTTAACCGCAGTCTAGTGGTCTAACCTTGGATTGGACTAGTACCTACTGACTATTCCCACTGCATAATAAATGTTTAGCCTGGTGCAAAACATAGAATACATTAAGCTGTCCACAGCTGAGGCATAGGGAATACGTTTCATATCCTCAACTTCTTAAGGTGTCTTAGGACATTATTCCTTAGACAAGTGAACCACATGCCTGAAAGGTAATAAACCCTTCTTAGAGTTTTACATCGAATATCGAGTCAACATTTTGTCGATATAAGTTACTTAAGACAAAGCCAGCATTCTGTTCTTGTAATCCCCGATGATTTGGATCCCAAGTACATATTGTATCTCTCTCAAATCTTTCATTTGGAATTGGGCTGCCAGCCATTCCTTAATTCAATAAGGTACCCCACATCATTCCTAATGAGTAGGATATCGTCCATATAATCATTGATGATTTTCTTATAGATACAAGGTTCATCAACATTTTGATCAAAACCAAAAGATTTGATTACTGTATCAAATCTAATGTTCCAAGATCTGGACGTCTGCTTCAACTCATATATGGATCGATTTAGTTTGCAAACGTTTTCCTCCTGACCTTGGGGTATGAACCCCTCGGGCTGAGACATAAAGATTTTCTCTTCAAAATTGTCATTCAGAAAAGCAGTCTTGACATCCATGTGCCATATCTCATAGTCATAATATGTGACTATAAACAAGAGCATTCTTATAGACTTAAGCATAGCAACAGGGGAAAAAGTTTCCACATAGTCAACCTCTTCCATCTAGGTATAACCCTTTTCTATAAGTCTGGCTTTGAATGTCTGTACCTTTCCACCTACATCTCTCTTTCTTTTATAGATTCATTTACATCCTATGGTTTTAACTCCTTCAGGTAGATCTACAAACTCTCATATTGAGCTGGAGTACATAGACTCTATTTCAAGGTCCATGGCTTTAACCCATTGGTCCTTGTCTACATCAGTCATTTCCTGTTTATAGGACAATGGATCTTCAATGCCATTATTTGGTATGCAAACCTGAGTTTTAGTTAAATCCAATTAACAGTCAGGTTGTATCACAATCCTTCCACTACGCCAAGGCGCTCTTAACGATTGAGAATGACGAGACTGACTGGAAGTGTTGGTTTCTTCATTTACTCTTGATGAAATACTATCTTCGTCAACAATCCTTGTTGATTCTTCATTAGCTTCACTTAATACTATTTTGCTATGTGTTTTATGATCTTTCATATGGTCTTCCTCTAAAAATGTAGCATTTGTCGATACAAACATCTTATTTTCTTGAGGGTCATAGATCAGACTACCTCTCATTTCCTTCGGGTAACCAAAAAATTGGCATAACCTTGAATGAGGTTCCAACTTCTTAGGATTTGTCACCAACATATGTGTAAGACAACCCCAGATTATGAAGTGATGTAAACTTGGTTTACGCCCCCTTCACAATTCGAAAGGTGTTTCAGAAATAGTCTTCAACTGAACATTGTTCAAGATGTGAATTGCAATCTCTATTACATACCCACAAACTGTAGGGATCAAATCCCGCAGTGGAAGCATTCTCATGTGAGATCGTCTTATATCACGTGAATCAATTTTTACAATAAAAAAAATCGTTGTACTAGACGAAATAGATAAACACGTAAATTGGTATGCTATCAGGGAAAGGGTTAGAACAATTTTTACCATTGTAGATTCCCTAAGTGCCATGAACAATCCTTTTCAAGGTTCCAATGAACGAATCTCCAAACGGTCTTGATCACGAACAACTCCTTAAATGATCTTGAACACTACCACGAGAGTTACCTCGTTATTCTCTGGGATTCCAATAGAGGGTAGGTGGTATCCAACTATTGGGAGAGGGAGAAGAGAATGAGGTTTTGGAGAGTAGAAAGGATTTATGGCTTAGAAAAAATTCTGCACAATAACACTAAAAAGTTGTGTATTGTCAGAGTTTCTCTGCAATCAAAATTGTATATTCAGTGCATTCCAATGGGCCATGGGGAGGTCTTTATATAGAGAAGGACCAAACCCCTTTCCCAACATATTTTGCTTTTCTATAATTAATTAAATAATATTTATTTAATTAAATAACGCTTATTTAATCAATTAGCCCAATTAAATAACACTTATTTAATTTGCACAAATTTTAATTTGCACAATAGTTAAATAACTACTTATATATTAAACCTAATTTAATGTATACATTTAATTATCATATACATCCCATGTATATGTGCAAAACCTCTTTATTAGTTAATTCTTTGTGAATCTAATTCACTTATTTAACTAATTTGAATCTTATTCAAATATTGCACTCCAATTTAATTATAGATCATATCCATAATTAATTATATATTAATCTCATTAATATATAGTTTCCTCAAATTAATTTGATCGATTCAAATTATCCCTTTTAAGTATCCTCTAGTGAGCTAACGAGGGAACCTACTGGACCTGTAAATCAGAAGCTCCAATTGAATTATAGATCATATCCATACTTAATTATATATTAATCTCATTAATATATAGTTTTCTCAAATTAATTTGATCAATTCAAATTATCCCTTTTAAGTATCCTCTAGTGAGCTAACGAGGGACCTACTGGACCTGTAAATCAGAAACTCCAACGATATGAGATTAATTGGTTAAACTCATTAACCAAGTTAATCAATATTCGTTAACTGTAGGTACACTCCACTAAATACCTACAGCTGCACTCTTCTCACTACAGATAGATTTTTGTGTCCACAAATATAGACCAATACAAACAAGTTAGTCCTTCACCAGTGTTCGTAACTCCAACTGGTTCAAATTATTGTTTTACCCTTGGGTTACCTCTAGCTTCTTAAGTATCAGTGTTCCTCTAATGAACAACTTGCTTATGGTCCAACCAATAAACACAAATCCCTCTTGGGCCAATGAAAGGGCAGCCCTTTGCTCAAGTCTCAAAGACACAACTTAAGGGAACACTCATCTAATTACCCCCAAGGAGGGAATGAGTGAACTCCATCTTGTATTATTATGTTCTCAGCTCTCTACTCGGTCTTGTCCTTAAAATGATAGGCATATTGGGTCAATGAACTAGCCACTCTCACCCATGGAAATCAAAGGATAATCCCTCGTAAATAGGAGTTCATAATACACTCAGGATTAAGACTAAGTCGCCTAGGTCATTCTATTGAAATAGAAACCTAACTAGTCAACGGTGTTACATCTAGTGGTTACTATTTCGCAGTCTAGTCTTATAAAAATTCATTGCATAGGATACCCTCAATCACAGGTCACCTACACGAATGCGTTGGATCATTACGTTTGTATCAAATACAAAGTAGATTGTATCCACAGTGCTACCAAGATAAGGTACCCAGCCTTATCCCTATACTATAGACCCTTTAGGTTGTATTTTGAACATTGATCCCTGTATGTCTCCACATATAGTTCAAGACTTATAAGGCAACCTTGGATGTTCATTTGTTGGATTTAGGGTTAATTTTGACAAAATAGACAACAATACAAACAATAACATGTATTGATTTAATATTTATAACTCTTTATTGATCATGGTCAATTAATAACATTTACTATCTATGAGTTTTAGGGCAAAAAATCCAACAAGTTAGGCAATTGAGCATAGCTCATCATAGAATGAACCATATCTAATAAAGTTCTATTTCTCCTCTATGATATACCATTCTACTAAGGTGTACCAGGTGCTGAAAGTTGGGATTGAATTTCATGTTCTATGAATAGTCCTAGAATTCGAAATCCATGTACTCTTCACCCTGATCAGATCGAAGTGTTTTAATCATTTTACTTAATAGGTTTTCAACTTCAGTCTTATACTCTTTGAACTTTTCAAAGGCTTTAGACTTATGTTTCATTAGGTATAAGTAACCATATCTCGAATAATCATCTATGAAAGAAATGAAGTATTCGTACCCTTTTCTAGCCTTTACATTCATTGAACCACAAAGACCCGAATAATGAGCTTTAAGAGCTCTTTTGCTCTATAACTTTTTCCACTAAAAGATATTTTAGTCATTTTTCCTTCAAGAAACGATTCACATGGAGGTAATGAATCATCTTTTAACTTACTTAGAAGTCCATTTTCTACCAATATCTCGATCCTATCGAGATTTATGTGACCTATACTCAAAATTCCAAAGATACGTATCATTGTTACTTGGAGAATTTTTTCACCTTTTTGTTTAAGTATTCGCAGTTTCAAACATCTCATGATTTAAAACTGTTTTTCATTCAGCTAGCCTTAACACATATAAGTTGTCTTCTAGTTTAGCTGATAGATAGTCACACCATTTTTCATAATGAACACTTCATTAGATGAAAAAGAAACAAAGTACGACTGTTACATTTTAGGAACAATGTAATGTTTTCTAAAAACAAAAATCTATTTCCAAAAAAAAAAAAAAAAAAAAAAAACTTAGCAGCTCTCACTGCACGAGCTGAAATGGTGTCTCCTATTCCAACCTTGAGCTTCATTTCACCCTTTTCAAGCTATTGGAAGGAACTAATTCCTTGTAAAGAACAAAGAACATGATTAGGGGCCCCCGAATCAAGTATCCATGCATTATGGTCATTTTACACTAAACAAGTTTCCAAGACTAGTAAATCACTTTTACCTTCCTTCTCTTTCTTTTTCTTAGCAAGGTATTTGGGGCAATTGCGTTTCCAATGACCATCCATATTATAGTGGAAGCATTTGCCCTTGTCGGCCTTGGCCTTGCCCTTACTCTTTCCAGCAGCATGAGCCTTCCCCTTCCCTTCTTTCTTTTTCTGGATCTTCTTAGAACCAAAGAATGAAGAAATAGACTTGGTTCCCGAGGATGAACCCTTGTGGAACTTCTTGGAATGGGCAACATTTGTGTCTCCTTCTACCAATCCTTAACCTTTCATAAGGGATGCATAAGTCTTTGACTCATTAAGAAGGGTAGTCATGGGTTATATTTTGTTCATAACCGTATTGTTGCAGAATTGAAGGAAACTCTTCGAAAAAGATTCCAAAATAAAGGACACCTGACTCTGCTCGTCGATGACCACACCGTTCATTTTGGTGACATTGAACTGGACCATCGGGTCGAGAACATGTCCTCTCACTTACTGGCCTTCCTTCATGCGTGCATTGTAAATGTACTTGAAGGCCTCGTGTTAGATCTAAATGGACGGTTGTCCAAACATCTCCTGGAGGGACTTCATGATCTGACAGGCAGACATCATGGCCTTATGCTTTTTGGTAAAAATGTTATACAGACTTGCCAAATTGTAGACTCGGGCCTTATCATTGGCCTTCATCCAATGGTCATAAGCATCCTTGAATGCTTGAGATGCATTGCGAGTGGGGATTGGAGAACATTCCTCTGTCAAGACGAACTGCAGATCATCAATAATCAGAATCGTATTCAGGTTAGATTTCCATGTCACATAGTTTTCACCGGTTAATTTTTCATTTTTAGACAATGAAATGATTGTGGAAATCATGCTAAAACGAATGACAAAAAATTGACCGTATTAGTTATATTTATCTTAACTCATTACTTAATTATCCAATCAATTTAGGGAAAACACATGTAAATATAGAACCCTAATTAAACTATTGATTTAGTTTTTGCAATGATACTTTAGAGGTTTAGAGCAACCGGCACTGAAGAATTGTCAGCTACTCCTCCGCTGAATTGGGACAATCTCAGCTAATCACTAATACGAGAATAACTCTTATTTCTATAGTTTTTAGCTACCATTTTTCAGTCAATGATTCATTAACTAGCTTAATTCATTCCGTAAGTATGACCCTTATTTTCGGATCCCAGAGGTACGCTTCAATAGGCTACCATAAGGAAAGACAACTATTGAAGATTAACCTAAGAAACAGTAACCATTATTAGAGTTTGCGTTGTTCCGATTCCTATGATTAGGCCCTCCGAATGGATGGTCGCTCCAGGGTGACATCAGGAGGACCATAGGAACCTCACAGTGCAACCTAATGGAGGATACCATAGGATAGTTGACACGCGTCCCTCTCCCACTTATTATGAACACTTTCCCCATTCACCTTGCTATTGACCCATGCAAACGCTCTCCGAAGGGAGGTCGTGCCTAGGGCGCCACGAAGCCGAGCATAGATCTCACTATGTGAACTTTTAGGGACGTGAGAGCTGAAATTTGATATATCACATATACCAATTTCCTCCCACTAAAGTATTCTAATATTTTTAGGATTTTATTATACTTAGTTAAAAATCGGCTAATGAATTTATCTAAGTCCTTCTAATTTGCTCAATATAACATTTATATTGAATAACTTAACAATACTTGATTTCATTTATTAAACTCTTTAATATAATCAATCCTTTATTGCATACTTATAAAATATTTGTCCAATTCATCTTCCAAGTCGGTTCCCAGGTGGAGGTATTCCATTTTCGTCAGCTTAAATAACCCCACCTTGACATAATGTTCCTTAGACAAAGGTGCCTTATGGGTAATTATTTTATAATTTTAATCTTTAACGGAATTCATTTTAATCCTATTAAAAAAAAATTAAAAGACTAACATGTTCCTAATCTCATTAGAAAAACTTCTAACATAAGTCTAGATGAATTAATTTTAAACCATTTAAAATTAATTTGGGCCTATATTTGCATGCAACTCTTGATTATAGATTTTAATCAATCTCATTAAAAACATAACACTTATATTTTAATGCTTTATAAAACTTATAAATTTGCATCTAATGACATTGATTAAATACAACAATTATATTTATTTAAGTAATGTCATGCTCGATGCAAATTCCATTTCCATTTGATAAATATAACACTTATATAAATCATACATGAAAATCAAGCATTCACATACATCATTCCACCATTCACTATAACAATTATAATATAGCATGATGCATCATTATAACATAGCACTTATATCATGATGCATGAGCATGCTAATTTAATCATGCATCCATAAAATATAACCCTTATATTTAATTATGAAGCATGTACATGTTTATCCCAAGACATGAATTTTTTTAATTTATATAACATACAATATGTGATATGAATCATCCAATGCATAATTAAATTAATTTAAACAACAAAAATTGGACTAATTTTGGTACCTTAATGCAAAATTAATTAATTAAATTAAGGTTCCATTACGCCTTCCGATCACTTTCATTTACACTTTTTTTTTTTCGATCAGGACAAACTTACAAACTCGAAGAAAAAAATAAATGATCAAAAAATACAACGGGCCCTTACATTTTAATCACATTAAAAGTAAACTAAGTGCCAAAATTGAAAACATTCAATCTTACAAACTTTCATTCAAAATTCAGATTTAAATAACCCATCTCTAAACTATTTTTTGCTTAAAAAATTTGAAGAATAAAGATGCAAGAAATTTACTCTAATACCAATTGTTGAGATCGAATCCCGAGCAGAAGCATATGAATACCTTGCATCTCAAAATTTAATTTTTTAAAGAAACAAAAAAACGGTGTTCTAAATAGAATATAGAAAGATAAACATGTTAAAAGTATGCATGAGAAGAAGGGAAATAAGAAGGAAGAACCATTCTTACCTTTGAATATTCCCGAGCTTCTAGAACGATCCTTTTGCTTTTTCAACAAACACGGTCTCGAACACAAAATGTCTCTTCGAACAATATTAAATACGACCACGAGAATAATCTTGTTATTCTCTAGGATTCCAATAGAATGATAGGTGGTATCCAACTATTAGAAGAGGGTGAAGAGGAGAGAATTCTTCGAAGAGAGTAAAGAAGATTTCTTTGGTGGCTAGGGTAAAAATTGCAAAATGAATCTTGACCTAAAAGGGCCATAAGGAAGACTTTATATGGAGAAGGGTTGGCCCTTCTCCAAATCTTTCCCAGTTTACCCTTGTGCACAATTAATTAAATAACACTTATTTAATTAATTAGCACAAGAATTAAATAACCTTTTATACATTAAATCCAATTTAACGTATCTATTTAATTACCATAAATATCGTATGTTTATGTGCAGTACCTCTCTATAAACTAATTAATTCTTTGTGAATCTAATTCACTTGAATTAATTATTTGAATCGTATTCAAATGTTTCTTTCCAACTTAATTTAAATTATAGATCACATCCACAATCAATTACATATTAATCATATTAATATACAATTTTCTCAAATTGATTTGAACAATTCAAATCATTCTTCTTTAATATCCTTTAGTGAGCTAACAAGGGGACCTGGTGGACCTACAGATCAAAAACTCCAATAATATGAGATTAATTGGCTAAAATCATTAATTAAATTAATCAATATCCGTTAATTGTGGGTACACTCCACTAAAGATCCATAACTACACTCTTCTTACTGTAGATATATTTTTCTGTTAATGGATATAGACGAATAACAATAAGTTAGTGAAGGATCTCATAACGCAGAGTTCCAGAAGCGCGTTCAGATCGCTCTGATATCACCGTGACCGAAATATAACATTATACATTCAACACATACAGTTATACAAATAAACTCTAATTAACGGCATGCTATGAACAACAAAATCATAAGAGAAAGAGTTTTATACCAGCTGAAGACTATCTTCAAACTTCAAAACTCCAACGCAGTGGAAACCCTTCAAATGATCTACCAACGCCCGGTGGAAACGTCGACTGCAGCAGCACAATCAACGCGAACTCACGATCGCAACGGGGACGACACCACCACTAATGAGCCCCGAGTATTCTCGGAGTGAAAACCAAAAGGGTGGGCTCTGGTGAGTTTGGTAGAGGACAAAGGAAATACGAATCGTGTAGGTGATAAGCAAGTGGGAGGGTGAAGGTCGCTATCACATAGCAGAAATGCTTATCGTCTAAAGGAGCTACACGATCGTGTTGGATTTACTGAACGATCGTTTAGGAAAAGGTGTACGATCGTTTAGTTAAATCGGCACACTATACGATCGTTTAGAGAAGTTATCTGATTGTGTAGGCGAGAGTATGTGATCGTTTAGCGCGAGATGGACGATCGTTTAGGCGGAGAAGAGACTATCATATAGGCTCTCGATCGATCGTTTTCTTTCACCAACGTGCACTCCACGAATTCTCTTGGGCGAATGATCGAACGATGCGAAAATGAAAACTATTTTCATTTTAACTCATCGGTTATAATAACCAACGCTGCTCACTAACCCACGTCCAAATGCGAAAGTTTTGGCATAATATCTTATAATTAACCAATTAATTAATTATTTAATGAAATCATATTATATTTATACTTTATAGTTTGATATCACATATCTACTATAGTATTTTCTCCTCTACTTGATATAAATCTTATTTATATCTAATTTCCTCCAAAATAATGTATCTCATGCATTTAGCCAATTATATCATATATAATTAACCAGTCCAATTATATCATATATAACCGAACCTCCTCTTATCAATTTGAACATTTCAAATTAACCCAAATACTGGTTCTCAACTCTATCTAAGCTACCCAGGGGACCTAATGGACCTGTGGCTCGAAGCTCCAATGGTACATGAATAGCTGACTAAACTCTTTAGCCACAGGATCCACCATCCGTTAACTGTTAGGCATTCCACTAAAGACCAACAACTGAACTCTTCTTACCACAGATATATTTCTGTGTCCATCGAATATAACCAATCATGAGTGCAATGACCCTTCACAGATGCTCGTAAGTACAGCTGGGCCAAATTACTGTTATGCCCCTGTAGTTACATCTCACTTCTTAAGTATCACCGATTCCTCTAATGAACAATACAATATAGTCCTACTATGTGTGAACACCTCTCGGGCCAAGAGAAGGTGTGTGACGTCACATCGTTCAAGCCCCAAAATCAACATTTAAGGGAGCTATCTATCTACTTACCCCTGCCTTAGGGAAGGAGTGAATTCCATCATGTGTAGCTAAGTTCCCAGCTCCCAAATTAGAAGAATCCCCAAAATGGTAGGTTTCAATCGGCGACCTGGCCACTCGCACCCATTCAAATCAAAGTACCGCCCTCAATGGGAGGAGTTCCCAACTCACTCAGGACTGAGGTCATGTTACCTATGGTCATCCTATTGAAGTGAAGTCTCTTTCATGAACGGGGTTATATCACGAGACGTTAACACTTCGTGGTCAGGTCTTATACAAACTCTTTGTATAGGACGCCCCCGCTCGCATGTCCCCAACACGAATGATCAGGATCAGATCATCTGTGACAAATCACAATACTTGTGACCATTCCACAAAGCGGGTCGCGTCCGTAGCGTTGAATATATGAGTACTAATAACAGGCAAAAATCCCACTTGGACTAAAACTCCTAGTAGAGTATCACAATGTTGAATATATGAGTACTGATAACAGGCAAAAATGCACGTTATCATAGTGCTAAGTTCTTAAACAATGTTGGCTTGCTTTGATAAAACATGTTAAATTGCGTCCAAAAAGCATTAAGTATATTATAATGCGGTCGTATTCGTTCATCACATTAGAACAGTTGATTTTTATATTTTTTTTGTAGAATATGCGATGACGCAAGGCAAAAATTGAGATCTTAGGAAATCATTGGTCGAGTGCAGCGTTACCGCAAGGCTTTGCGATGATCGTGTTTGCAAATATTCGCCTGAGAAGGATCGCCGTAACTTGGTCAGCGCAACATGGTGGGCGTATCTGGGTGAAAGGCTAATTAATCGCGATGGGATAGAAAGCTGATGACAGTCAAATCCAAATTAAGTTGACAGCCGATGATGATCACAAGTACATTAATCTTTTCGGTGACAATTATTTGGCGCATCAGTCAGGAATTAAAGTCGTCCCATCTGTACAATCATGAGAGAGAAACCGCCTTTCACCCTGGATGCTTTATAAATACCAAGGGCATCCTTCAAAAAAGGGGTTGATCAGTTGATCAGTTAATCAGTTCACCAGTTTATGAATTTGAGACCTCAGCTCGTCTTTGTTCATAGTTTTCCTTTCGTTTTAAGGCGGAGCAAGAGAAGAGTGGTGATGCCAGAGATCGCTTAAGGCAACTCGAGAGACAACCTTGAGGCGTAGAAGTAGAGAGCGGGCCGAATCTCGCAAGAGCGAGATTATCTTTTGAGCACGAGTAGAAAAACAATGTAAAAGCCTGGGCAGCAAGAGATTGCTACCAGGCCCATTATTCTATACTTGCATTATTATTTTGTACTTCATCTTTATATTTATACAATAGAAATTCTATTTCTACACCTGTTCACTCTCTTAGCACGCTTGAGTAGCTAAACTAGTTGAATGGGTTGAGAAGAACTAAGCTAACATGACCTAGGAAGTTCATTGCTTGCAATTGTCTTGTTTTATGTTGTGCCAAATACCCTTTAGAGCTACTTGAGAGAGAATCTAAAGAAAGAGCCTAATGACTCGAGAGAGCTAGGTTAGAATCTGGACTCGAGAGAGCAAGATTAGAACTACATAAACAAGAAATAGGGACTTAGAGATAAGCTCTGTTTATCAACCTGCATCACATGCATCCTAGAGATGGGAATGATATTATGTGATCACCTTATTTGTGTGTGCGTCATTTCGTCATCGCACAAATAAAAATAGAGGCTTATGTGTAGGTCCTATAGACTTAGCGCATATATCGCATGCGTTCTAGCCTTAGAAGCCATGGCATTCGCACCGAGAGGTGGTTTGCTGTTGTATGCATATTGCATGATCGCATAGCATGAATGCATCCTAGGATGTGTTAGCCGAAACTTTTCTCAACCTGTTCACCGTATACTCATCGCATTTCCCATTTATCAACTCTTTTCAAACTCCGTCGCATTTGTTTATTTTTTATTAACGCAAACAAAAATCCTAACAATTTATTTATTTATCTGGTTACTGTAGAGTTTTCATAAAAATTACCAATGCAACCTGTTTTCACAAGTCCCTGAGTTCGACCCTAGACTTACTGGGAAACTCAGTGGAATTTACACTTGGATTCTACTGAGGAAACTTGAGTGCACAATACAATTTCACCATCGCATATCATCCATAATTCATTTCATAAAATCAAGCATCAAGTACAATAAACATATGAATACAATAAACTAGGGCATACACCCAAAATTTCTCCTACTTGTCCTAGTTTACAAACTTCGTAGACCTAGACTCTATAGGTGACCTTCAAACACTTTAGTCGTGAGGGCCTTTGTAAAAGGATCAGTAATGTTTTGCTCAGAAGATATCTGGGTCACTACAACATCTCCATGATGTACAATCTCCCGGATCAAATGGTATTTGTGCTCAATATACTTGTCGTGCTTGTGGCTTCTTGGTTCTCTTGAATTTGCAACTGCACCACTATTATCACAATATAGAGTGAGAGGCAGATGCATATTTGGAACGACTTCCAAATCTGTCAAGAATTTCCTCAACCATACTGCTTCCTTTGCTGCTTCACATGCAGCTACGTATTTAGCTTCCATTGTGGAGTCCGCAATACAGTTTTGCTTCACACTTCTCCACACTACTGCTCCTCCATTCAGAATGAACACCGATCCCGATGTAGATTTTCTTGCATCTTTATCGTTTTGAAAATCAGAGTCAGTGTATCTAGTAAGGATCAAATCCTTAGTACCATACATGAGCATGTAGTTCCTCGTTCTCCTAAGATACTTGAGGATATTCTTAAAGGCAGTCCAATGATCATATCCAGGATTGGACTGATACCTACTGACTATCCCTACTGCGTAGCATATGTCAGGTCTAGTACATAACATTGCATACATCAGGCTCCCTACTGCGGAAGCATAGAGAATGCGTCTCATATCCTCAACCTCTTGAGGTGTCTTAGGACATTGATCCTTTGACAAATGAATTCCATATCTGTAAGGTAACAGACCTATTTTGAAATTCTGCATCTTATACCTAGACAACATTTTGTCTATATAAGTTGCTTGAGGCATGGCTAGTGTTCTGTTCTTGCGGTTCTGAATAATCTGAATCCCGAGAACATACTATGCATTTCCTAAATCTTTCATTTGGAACTACGTTGCTAGCCATTTCTTGATGTCAGTTAGGTAACCTATTCCATTCCCAATGAATAGAATATCGTCAACATATAAAACTAAGAACCTATAGTAGAATTGACGATCTTCTTGTAAAACACAAGGCTCGTCAACATTCTGTACAAAGCCATAAGATTTTATCACAGTATCAAATCTTATATCCAAGATCTAGAAGCTTGTTTTAACCCATAAATGGATTTTTAAAGCTTACAAACCTTTTGTTCTTGACCCTATGCAATAAACCCCTCTAGTTGAGTCATATAGATACTCTCTTCAAGATCGCCGTTTAGAAAGGCTGTCTTGACATCCATCTGCCAAATTTCATAGTCATAAAAGGTGGCAATGGATTAGAGTATTCTAATCGACTTAAGTATGGCAACGGGAGAGAAAGTTTCTTCATAGTCCACTCCCTCTCTCTGAGTATAACCCTTTACCACAAGTCGAGTCTTAAAAGTCTGTACTTTACCGGCTTAGTCTCGTTTTCTTTTGTAGATCCACTTACAACCAATTGGTTTTACATCATTTGGTTGATCTACAAGTTCCCAAATAGAATTGAAGTACATAGACTCCATTTCGAGGTCCATGGCTTTGACCCACTGATCATGGCCCACATCTTTCATCGCCTGTTTATAGGTCGAGGGATCCTCTATGCCGTCATCAGGTATGACGACTTGTGTTTCTGTTAAACCCAAGTAACGATCAGGCTGATGAACAACCCTCCAACTACGTCGAGGCATTCTCAACTCTTGAGAAGGATGTGACTGACTAGATGTACTAGTTTTATCTACTACTTTAGTAGATGAACTAGCTCTATCTATAGTGTTTTTGGAAATTTCATTCAATACTAGTCTACTGCGAGATTGATGACTTCTTATGTGGTCTTTCTCTAAGAATGTGGCATTTGTCGATATAAATACCTTATTCTCTTGAGGATCATAAAATAGACCATCTTTTGTTTCTTTTGGATAACCTACAAATAGGCATAGTTTTAAACGACGTTCTAATTTTTTAGGATTTTGCACCAACACGTGTATTGGGTATCCCCAAATCCTAAAGTGACGTAAACTTCCTTTACGCCCTTTCCATAGCTCATAAGGTGTTTTGAAACACTTTTAGAGGGAACGTTATTCAAAATATAGACAGTAGTCTCTAATGCATGTCCTCAAAAGGAATCAGGTAACTTAGCAAAGCTCATCATTGAGTGAACCATGTAAAACAAGGTTCTGTTTCTTCTTTTAGATACACCATTCTGCTGTGGCATATTAGGTGCAGAGAGTTGTGACTTAATTCCGTGTTCTATCATATAGTCCTAGAATCTTAAGTCTATGTACTCCCCACTTCAATCTGATCGTAGTGTCTTAATTGTTTTACCTAACTAGTTTTCAACCTCAGCCTTATATTCTTTGAACTTTTAAAAAGAATTAGACTTGTGATGCATTAGGTAAATATGACCATACCTTGAATAATCATCAATAAAACTAATGAAATATTCATACCCACCTCGAGCTTTGACATTCATTGGTCCACAGAGGTCTGAATGTATGAGCTCTAAGGGTATTGTGGCCCTGAGACCTCTTTCAGTAAAAGATCTCTTAGTCATTTTTCCTTCAAGACAAGACTCACTTGGAGGTAAAGAATTGTCTTCTAACTTATTTAGGAGTCCATTCTTAACCAATCTATCAATTCTTATGAGATTTATGTGGCCAAGTCTTAAGTGCCATAGATAGGCATTAGAAGAAACTTTTTGTCTTTTATTCTAAGTTTCGGCTGTTCTAAACATCTCAATATTTAAGACAAATTTTGCTTTAGTTGGTCTTAACTTATATAAGTTGTTTTCAAGTATAGCAAAACAAATTTAAATTCCGTCTCATTTTAGGAGCATACAAAACATCTTTAAGTATGATATATCTATCGTTGAAAAACAACTTCAAATCTCCCACTGCTTCGGTCGAGACAACCTCTCCTGTTCCAAACTTGAGGTGATCTTGCCTTCTTTAAGCTTTTTCCAGGAACTAGTTTCCTGAAAAGAGAAGCAAATATGATTAGTGGCTCCTGAATCCAATATCTAGGTTGAGGTATCATACTCCACTAAACATTTTTCAGCAATTAATAAATCATATTTACCTCGTGCTTCTTTCGAGGCAGGGGCCTGAGGACATTCCTCAGTTAAGACAAATCTCAGGTCATCTATTACTAGTGTTGAATTCAGATTTGTTTTCCATGTTGAGTAGTTATCGCCGTTAAGTTCTTCAGAAGCTAATAGTTGAACTAAAGAGCTAGTCATGCTGTTAAAAAAAC